>NW_026855502.1:0-279011 GCF_026571515.1 Ruditapes philippinarum | reverse complement strand
ACATCCGTGAGTTCTTCCTCCGTTATACGACAACGATAAGACAACACAACGTCTGTTAAATGTTTTAGTGTAACAAAAAGTAATCGTATTCACAGCCGCGCGATCATTTAGGTACCTTAAAATATATTTATTTTTCCAACATAGTCACTTTAAAGGAACAAATGATAATAAATGAAATATATATGATTAACCTATTTTCCCGTGTTGGTTCAGGACAGCTTCAGGAGCTCGGAGACTGGATCGAAATGGAATTTGCAGAAGCGTGCTAGGTTTATATACCCAGTCTACTTAGCATGCGCGAACGAGATTGAACGACATGTTAGGAGGAGGAGCCAAATATACAGGTCATTGCAAAAATACTGTGACGTATAGCCTTAAAATAATGAGTTTAAAACTGAATATTAAATGCGTATTATGTTAATGTTAAAGAAAATAATTATTGTCTTTACCAGTTTTTTCTTTTTCTTCTCAATTTCAATTCGAAATAATTATGTTAGTTATTTCATACCGTAGTTAAATGCCTCACGCACATACAAGTATGATGGTATAAAAAGACCCGCCAACTTGTTATCTAAAGTCAGCGGGGAAAAAAGAATTGGCACATGAAGTGTCTTATAAGGCTTTACCTTTTTCTCGTTGTATATTTATTTACGTTTTATACGTATACTGAAACTACATATGATAAAGAATACATATCATCGTTTGCAGAAGTATGCAACTTGTTTCTATACCCAGTAAAATAAGACAATAGAAATAACCTTCTGCAGTGAAATAATTTTTATTTTACGGTTAAAACGCCCAATAGTTGAGTATAGTTTGTGACGAAAGATGTACTTGTTTTATCTTCCACTTTTTTAAAGGCACATTATACCCAAAAGGATTCATTTTTTAGAAATGTAAGCTTGCTCTTAATCACATTTTCATAATGAAGTTAGAGAAAGTTACATGTTTAACAACTGAAGAAAGTAGCGCTGAACGTGCAGTTATGTTTGGTTAAGGTAGCAAGATGCAAACAAGTTAGTGACTTCCATACAAACATACTAGTCCAATTGCCATCAGGGCCTAAGTAACAAAGGGTACTTCACGTAAGTATATGTCAAATGAGTATTTCTTTCGAAACTGTAATTAGATTCCAAAAACAAAACAAAAAGTTTTTAAGAAATAAAATTGAAAGCATTTCTGAGGCAAAATGGGCCTTTAATTAATTAAGGACAGAACACTTCCGCATGTATATTCTATACGAAAGTCCCTAATTGTATACAAGCCGGTCCGAATCAATAAATGGACTCTTAAGAAACGAATAGAGTTGTATTTGAGCTCAAAATAAACCATTAAATGAGTTGGCCTATATCTTGACATTGTGAATAGAACATACGTATCCCTATTAGTACACTGAAGCTAAATTGTATCATAGTTTGTGGACCTTTCTGTTGAAAATGTGTCAGACTAGCCTGGGATTCAGGCGTTGATATTTTTTGCTTATTCATAACATACGCGCATCATACTCGATCGTCATAGATAACACAACATCTCTGGTTTTGATAGTATCGATTTGCCAAACAGAAGCACATAAAAAATCGACAGACTGGAACCCAGGCTAGTGTCAGACATATACATGCACAGTGCGTTATATTAGTTACCCGCACTCCAGAGCATGCACATGATTAGCTCACTTTGCTGGTGATGACAGGGAAAGGGAAAGCGATAGAAATATCATATCATATCAGATGTTCGTTGATTGGTTACTTTTTTCTGGGGTTTCATATTTTGACAACAGGAAACGTGTTTCTTATTTAAAAAAAATTCTTTAGACTTTATAGAAAATAAATTTCTAACTACCCCCTTTACTTATATGAAATGTTAAATTACAAATAATGCTTGTTGGAACTAACAATATTGATCAATCTTTATTTGAGCATCATATTAAATTTTATGATATAAAACCATAAATAATTGTGTTACAGGATATTTAAAATAATAGTTTGCCGAAATAACGAAGTGTTACTATTCATTTGAAATTCTGCAATTCTATTGGACAAAAATAATTTCAAACACTGAATCTAGTTTTCTTTTTATCACTGAACATGCAAATGTCATGAACATGTCATAACTGGCATACAAGGCACAAATGTATTTGAACATATATTTTGTTTTATAGTAAAGAACTAGATAAAAACTTGTTCAGGATAACGTATAAGTAACATAAAGCTTTTTCATTCTTCCATATAACATTTATTAGAAAAAGATCTAATATAAAATATAAACAAAATAACCTGATTACAATTACATTAACAAAGGCTGTAATGGTAAATATTACCCTACTGTATGTATAGTTTGAACTTTTGAACTTTTCATGCACTGTTTTTAATCATTTTGAAGTATTCTTTTATAGGGATTGAACTTTTCCTGTTTAGAATTTAAAACTGTCTTAATTAGTTTGGAAAATTGTTATATCAACGTACTAATATATGACCTGGACAGAAAATACTGATGTGAAGATAAGCCTTGCTTTATACTGGCGTAAATGTATCCCGGCTCTATACTGATGTGAATGTATCCCGGCTCTATACCGGTGTGAATGTATCCCGGCCCTATATTTGAGTGAATGTATCCCGGCTCTTTACTGGTGTGAATGTATCCCGGCCCTTTATTTGAGTGAATGTATCCCGGTTCTATACTGCTGTGAATGTATCCCGGCTCTATACCGGTGTGAATGTATCCCGGCTCTTTACTGATGTGAATGTATCCGGGCTCTATACTGATGTGAATGTATCCGGGCTCTATACTGGTGTGAATGTATCCCGGCTATATATTTGAGTGAATGTATCCCGGCTCTTTACTGGTGTGAATGTATCCCGGCTCTTTACTGATGTGAATGTATCCGGGCTCTATACTGGTGTTAATGTATCCCGGCTCTTTACCGGAGTGAATGTATCCCGGCTCTATACTAGTATGAATGTATCCCGGCTCTATACTAGTATGAATGTATCCCGGCTCTATACCAGTGTGAATGTATCCCGGCTCTTTACTGATGTGAATGTATCCGGGCTCTATACTGGTGTTAATGTATCCCGGCTCTATACCGGAGTGAATGTACCCCGGCTCTATACTAGTATGAATGTATCCCGGCTCATACTCCAGTGTGAATGTATCCCGGCTCTTTACTTTGCAAACATGTCTATATATAGTCAGTTATTCGTTTGATATAACTTTAAACATTGGGTCTTTGTTTGTTTTGAATATTTCTCAAAAAATCTTTTTTTTCCCATTTTTTATTATGTTGCATCTTTTTTATACATTGTTTATATATTTACAGTTTGTACCAATTATTTTGACTTTTTTTAAAGAACTGTTATGCGTCTTGAACAATATGTGAGCCGTGTCAAGACAAAACCAAAATATGCGTTTGCGACAAGCATGGATCCAGACCAGCCTGCGCATCCGCGCAGTCCGATCAGGATCCATGTTGTTCGCTTACAAACCCTATTACAAGTAGAGAAACTGATAGCGAACAGCAAGGATCCTGATCAGACTGCGCGGATACGCAGGCTGGTCTGGATCCATGCTGGTCGCAAACCCATTATGTTGGTTTTGTCATGACACGGCTCATATATAATATAATAACAATAATGACGTCCATGTGTGACGTCATTGAATCCTGGCCCCGTGTTCACAAAGATTTAAGGATCAGGATCAAGATCAGGATCAAATTTAAAAACCCTAATATTCTTCATTGTGTATCCTCATAAATAAATATCTAATTATAAATTTGATAAAAACTGGACCTGAAATAGCAAGTATATGAAATTTTAGAATTAATTAATTGTTAATTTTGCAAGATATGGGCATTTTACAGTTGATCCAAATATTTATCCTGATCCTAAAATTGATCCTTATTTTTTATCCAAATATGTTTGTATTTGTTTTGTTATTTGTTGATTTTATCTTAAAATAGTTTGTTTTCTTTGCAAATCAGCATATTTTTACAATTTGAATATTTACAATTTAATTCAACAAAACACAAATAATTTTAGTAACATTAAACATTAATGTTAACATTAAACAATGAAAATAAAATCAGGATCACTTGATCCTGATCCTGATCTTTTCTTAGTGAACACGGGGCCTGGTTATGAGTGGTCATTGAATTTATTTATAAACTATTAAATCAAACCGCGTAAAACAGACAGAAAAAAATTAAAGAACAAAATACATTTGAATTAATGTCAAAATAAGCTTAGATAGGCTGGTTAAACATGCTGTTTTTAAATTTCTGCTCCAGTATTTTGTTGAACATTTCATCTTGTGAAACAGTAAATTTACTCCTCCAGTGACCAATTACGCCTGAAAAAGAGAAAATTCAAACTTATACATCTATATACTAAAAATAGATCGTTAATTTAAGTAGTTTGTTTTCTTTATTCTCTTTTAAGATTTTTAAAATTATTGCTCTGTATGTTGTAGGGTTTTTGCCAGTTGACGTATGCCTAAAAACTTCCAATCAAATGAGACGATCCGAAAAGGGGACGTTACTCATCGAAAGATGAATATTCGACAAAGGGAGATTTGCAGCCTTCGAAATAAAAACGATCTATTTTTACTGACAGCCGTGGATTAATGCATCACCATTATTACAGTCTGTTTTTTTGAAATGTTTACTTGATTTAGCTCAACAATGAAAATAATAGCATAATGTCAATTTAAGGATTAAGATAACTATTGTACTGTGAAAGATGAATTAACTGCAGTTGATCATATTGCCACAATGGTTCCAAAGTTTCTGTAAATGTCAACCCATATACGTAGGTTTCGCGTTCCATTTCCTTATTCAGGTTTTAAAATAAAACCACAGTTTCCTAATTACATCATTCAACAAAAATTAAATAACGCAACCCTAAACTACGAACCTTTCCTGGTAAGTTCAGATTGGTCTGGCTGCGCCGGTTGTTCCCCTGTTTTAACATCCACCTTTATTCTCCTCCATGAACATCTATCCAGTATTTGATTTAACCTGTCCTCCGTGTTGGTCACTCCAAGAAATTGCTGCAACTTTTTCAGCTCTCCTAATCCATCCTGTGTTAAGAAAAAACAAAAACAAAAAAGTAAAGCCACTAATTTAACTTAAGAAATATAGTTTTAAGTGCACGCATATACCATATTAATATAAAACGGTAATATAACACGTTAAAATGACACGGTCATATAACACGGTAATATAACGCGGTCATATAACACGGTCATATGACGCATAACATATAACACGGTAATATAACACGTTAAGAAAATAGAATTGTAATACAGTAATAATTATGGCATGGAAATATAGCAAGGTTTGGTAAATGCATTGGTAATATTATATGGATATATAGCACATGTAATATAACATGGAAATATAACACGGTAATGAAGCATGGTAAAATGACATGGTTATACTTATATCACATGTTTATTGACGTGTTTATATAGTACATGCAATGTAGGAAAGTAATACAGCGCTGTTAAGTAGCAAGGTAGTGTGGCATATATCTAAAAATGTGTCCATAGGACACAGGTGTCCCCAAACTCCACTGTTTTGTCAATCTTCTGACTCTAGGTCAAATATTGTTTGGGCCACACGTGACAAGTTGAAAATTGCTAATATTTTACCAAGTATAGGGAAACATTTGTTAATATGTGATGTAAAACGAACTAGGTAATAATGTTATTACACGGACAAATTAATATTTGATAAGATATTCAAATTATGGCAAACAATTTTTTAAAACCGTCTTACTTTGATCAAGTTTTCGTAAAACACAATATGCACATTCAGGTTTGTATTTTGTTCTTGTAAAGATTTCTCCCAACTATTGTAGTAATCAAAGTACGATCCTGTCGGGACTGAAAAACAAAAACAATAAACGCCGGAATCATTTACGCTCTTCTGCAATATACATGGACAGTTCAATTGCAATAGTATTGTTTCCTTTTTTCTCCACAGATACACAAAGGTCCGTGAAATATAAAAATAGTCTACTGTCTACAAAACAGTTAATAAAAACATGTCTGTTCTAATTTCCGTGATAAATGACATAATATGTTTATTTGTGTCAAAGGAAATTTTGATACATGGATCTCATTTAGATGCTAATTATTAAACTGTACACATATTTAAAAAAAATATTTTTAATGATTATTTTTTAAATTAAAGACGTTGGAATATAAAGGATAAGGTTTATGATAAGTATAATCGTTCGCGGTGTTACCTACTTTGTCCTTTGGTCCAGTTATCAAAGAAACAGTCCCAAGATAATTTGCTGAAATTGAAAACCTCATGACGTTTGTAGGTAAAGTGTGACAAACCCTGGTGGGCACCCAGGGTTGGCGAGCAAACAAAATGAATTTTCCCCCGCCCCTTTAAAAAGTTCCCCCGGAAGTTGTTTGGTTTTAGAGAAATAATAGCAAACGCGCGGCTTGGCAGTTGTTCTATTTCTGTTAAAGGATGAAGATCTAATAGTCTTGGGCTCGGCATTAGTTTTTGTTCTACTGGACCTGGTGCCATCAGGAAGTGTACCAAGTTGAACACCCAGTGAGTTCCTAGATACATCGAATAGGAATACATGTTGTATAAATGAGTGAATGAGTTAGAGTGCTCAGGTGCGCGCTACATCTAAACAGGAGAATAAATATGAGCCGCGTCACGACAAAACCAACATAATGGGTTTGCGACCAGTATGGATCCAGACCAGCCTGCGCATTCGCGCAGTATGATCAGGATCCATGCTGTTCGCCTACAAACCCTATTACAAGTAGAGAAACTGAAAGCGAACAGCATGGATCTTGATCAGACTGCGCGGATGCGCAGGCTGGTCTGGATACATGCTGGTCGCAAACGCATTATGTTGGTTTTGTCATAACACGGCTCATATTATTATCATGAAAAATATCATATGATTTTATGCGTATTGCGTTTGTTTCTCTTCTCTTACATTAATATATGTACTGAATAAGAATAAAGTGAAACGTGTTATATTTATTCTAAGTTAGCTCGCTTTGACAAAGTAGCTAATTTATCAAACGTTTTAGAACGTGAATGGAAGTGGAACAATCGACCGATGACCAGGGGAATATTTCTTAACTTTCATTATTTCTAATTATCATTACTTAAATATTGATAATTTGGATTGATGGATGAGTAAAAAGAAAGAAACAAAGAGAAAAACGAATATGATTTTAAATAAGGTAAATCATTAATGAATTAATATATAAAAAAAAACGATTTAAGTAAAATATTTTACCAGTTTTTGGGTAGCTACATATAAGAACATCGCCGTCACGATATTTAAATTCTTTTATATCTTTCATTCTGACATCCGGTTGTATATGCAGGAACTGTTTAGGAAACACCAAATCTTCACATTGTACTGTATCAAACCCGTCACCCTTCTCATCACGTATTTCTACCGTACGCCATTCCATCTGCAACAAGTAAAGTATAGTATATCGACTGTTTTATACCCGGTACTGAATGAGACCCAACACGTTGTAGAAAAAAGTAGTTCTTTTAAATTTTGAAGTCATTTCAAGTTATCCTTGGTAAGACTTTATATATTTTAAATATATTCTTTTTCTAATTGTAAATATGAAGTGGCATTTCTGAGTATTAGTACTTTAAAGTTTGTGTGTGTGTGTGTGTGTGTGTGCGTGTGTGCGTGCGTGTGTGCGTGCGTGCATGCGCGCTCGTGTGTGTGTGTATTTGCAGGACTTCATTTCTGGGCGGAAGGTTTCACGAACTACTATGCACCAAAATATAAAACAGTTGTTATTTGAATTTTTTCATAGTCGGGGCCTCCGTGGCCGAGTGGTTAAGGTCGCTGACTTGAGATCACAGGTCCCTCACTGCTGAAGGTTTGATCCTCACTCGGGTCGAAATCTTTCATGTGAGGAAGCCATCCAACTGGCTTACAGAAGGTCAGTGGTTCTACCCAGGTGCCCGCTCGTGCCTGAAATAATGTCCGGAGGGACACTTGGGGTCTTCCTCCACCAATAAAAGCTAGAAAAGAATGGACGAAAAAATCTCGGCGGGACGCTCTAGGATGGCCCGACTTGAGTGTACGGTCGCCCACATGGGTTTTCCGGCGGCGATCTAAAATAAACGCATTCAAAAAAATTCATAGTGCTTACACAAATTAGAAGCTGCAGAAAAGAGGTCAATGGCTTAATTTTGTGCTAAATTTAAAGTTATAGCCATCAAATGTCTGTACCGGATAAGCTGTGTCCGGGTTGGCTTTACTAAAGAATAAATACGGCTAACATTCGTCTGGCCTTCTCCTAAATTTCCAAAATTTAAATCTTACTTTCAGCGTCATAGTTTATTTTACTTTGTTTTATTTTAAATAGCAACCTTATCATCTTCACACGAGCTACATGGACTGATAGAAGAAGGTTGTTTGGTTGAATGACCAGTAGTGAACTTATCATATGAAATAATTGACCGGGCATTATGAATCAATATAATATGTTCATATTTATATCGAGGTTAAAACATCATTTACTTATGGTTGGTCATCCCTCAGTAAAGTGCTGTTATGATCAATCAATCAATCAATTAATCAACCAATTAATTAATCAGCCAATCAATCAATCAAGCAATCAATCAATTAATCAATCATTCAATCAATCAATCAATAAAACGATCTAAAACTAGGAAATAACTCTTTAATTGCGAAGAAAAAAATAATTTACTGGGAGGTCGGGTCTCCAATTCTAATTCTCCACAGGCCTTCTTATATAATTACGACAGTAAACTTTTGCACGTTTGGAAAATTGTCGTCTGCTAAAAAATGTCGTCTGCTTAATCTTTTAAACTAAATAAAGCAATTGCTGTTTTTACAAAGGCTGTTGAGACATTTCTCAGCATGCCGGGGCTTTAAATTATATCGTTGTTGATGTTTTTTTAAACCTCTCAAGATAACAAATATTACATATACCTATGGTGAATGATTTGGTATACTTTGCGCGTTACGTTGTCGATAGCGACAACACAACCTACATCGTTATCGGCCCTTTTTTGTTTTTGTTTCCCCCCAAACGTGCGTTGTCGCACTGGCCCTCTTGGCCCCTGCGTTAAAAAGCACGCCCAAACGGCGCGTTTGCCCGGGGGCGCGTTTTCGAGATTCCCTGTCCCTGCCCGGTTTATTTAAACCAATCCCCTTTAAATTTTAAACAGAACGACAATTTGCATCGCAAAACAGGGGCCCCAAAGACAAAGTTTCCGTTTGGGGTGGGATCGAAGCAAAAGACAAAAGACGAAAATTAAAGGAAAGCGCCCTCTGCGCTTTGTCCTTTCTGTCACTAGCGACAAACGACGCCCCAAAAGCTTTTCCCAATCAAGGCCCCCATACCCTTTCTCATGCTGTTTTAACTTAAAAATTCTTAACCCAATAAAAGTATAAAAATTCCCCCAAACCCAAATTTTAAAAAACCGTGGGCCCGCTCAAAATCATTTATTACAATTACATTTTTTCATTCGAAGCTCGCATGCAAAACCAGTCACATTGGCTTGGAGTTTTGTCAGGGATTCGTAAAACGTAAAACATGAAAGTTTGTATTCATTTGTATATCTTAATGAACAATGTAGCTAATTATGAACAATTTGCAAATGATAATAAACCAATCAAGATCAATCAAGATAATTAAACATTACTTATAAATCATCAAGTCTTAATTACGTCTGATAACAAACAGTATCTTCTCGGCCCTTTCCGTAACACTTCGGAAAAGGATTCGGCAGAGCTGACAATACGATTAGAGTCTTATAATTAGTTATAAACAAAGTCTATTCTATACAAAAAGTACTTGAATTGTCCAAATTTGTACATTCTGATTCTCATTCAATATTTCAAGTTGGATGTATTACTTTAACCAATTGCGGCTTAGTATTTCATTTTTTAGATTCCCATATCTGGTAAGTTTTAAATAACTTTTTACGATAGGAAAGCTAACAAGAAAAGCGTTGCGTCACAGGGGAAGTTGTGTAATGATTTTGCCCGGTTTTGAATTAAGAACAGTCCATTTAAAAGTTAAGGGATTAAATGAATATGCAGGCTGGTCTGACTACATGGATAAACTAGCTGGTCTGACTACATGAATGAGCAAGCTGGTCTGACTACATGGATGAGCAAACTGGTCTGACTACATGAATGAGCAAGCTGGTCTGACTACATGGATGAGAAAGTTGGTCTGACTACATGGATGAGCAAGCTGGTCTGACAACATGGATATGCAAGCTGGTCTGACTACATGGATATGCAAGCTGGTCTGACTACATGGATGAGAAAGTTGGTATGACTTCATGAATATGGATTTTGGTCTTACTACATGGATAGATGTGCAAGCTGGTCTGACTACATGAATGAGCAAGCTGGTCTGACTCCATTGATATATAAGATGGCCTGACTACATGGATATTTAAGCTGGTTTGACTACATGGATGAGAAAGCTGGTCTGTCTACATGGATGAGCAAGCTGGTCTTATTACATGTATGACCGTGATGGTCTGACTACATGGATGAGCAAGCTGGACCTACAACATGGATGTGTAAGCAGGCTGGTCTGACTACATGGATGCAAAAGGTGGTCTGACTACATGAATGAGCAAGCTGGTCTGACTACATGGATGAGCAAGCTGGTCTGACTACACTGATATGCAAGTTGGTCTGACTACATTGATGTGCAAGCTTGTCTGACAACATGGATATACAAGCTGGTCTGACTACATGGATTTGCAAGCTGGTCTGACTACATGGATGTGTTAGCTGGTCTGGGTCTATACTGGTTAAGTTTATTTAAAACTATACATGTATTAAGGCAGCACGCCTACAGATTCATGTTTAATTTTCGTGAAAATTTTGGAAATGTATTTAAAAGTAAAATATTGTGAGATGAACAAATAAAGTAATTAACATATTGCAATCGGCAACTTACAATCCAAGAAAATTACCAAAACGTGGTCAACATATGCAAAAACAACCCTTAAGTGTTTTAGTAACGGAGTAGAAATATGGTGATAAAGTACTGCATATAACATTTAAAATATATCAATTAGATCTTGAATATTTTTACCTTTATTAAAATATGAGTATAGTTTTCTCAATATTGATTTTCTTGAAATATTTTGCTCATCTGGAGGCTGGTAGCTTAAAAGTATTACAAAGATGAGCGAATAAAACTTTTAACGGCAGCATGAATGACTGAAGCGACGTCCTATATTTTGTCAAGTTCAAACTAGAGGCATATCACGGTGTACAAGTGATATAAAATTTGTAAGTTATGTTTCAGCAAAAAAGGAGATAAATTTGAAAATGTACAAACCTTAGTATATGAATAAAAATCCCAAGAGTTTATTATTTAAAACACAAACATCAGATATTTGCCGCTGACCTAAAACTGTTTGAATTAAACTTTAACTGTATAGATTAGTTATCTATAAAAACTGACAACAGAAATATGAAAACTTGAGGTCATATATAAATACATCATGACTTAAACTGTTATCTGCACGCTCTCGATCAATATACAGTATATATACAGAGCTTTATATCTTCATATAATATAGTGTTATAAATAATTCTAGCATCCTTCATCTCTCGGGATTAAATGGTGAGAAAATTGTATGAACAATATCATTTATGTCACGATATCAAATGAATGTATTGTTATTTGACTTTTTTTCTAAGTGCAATTTGCTTAAGGCTTTAAAAACCGTATATAACCCTTTAAATATAACTTTATGCCGTAAAGAGTCGGAAGAGTTGAAACCGTTACCGTACTGTACATGTTGTCCCGAAAGTACCTACCATATCAGTTGTATAATTATGATTTAAGTGGATTTTCTTACTTCTCGAAATAACGGTCGCATTGTAAATTACACGGTCGCATTGTAAATTACACGGTCGCTTTGTAAATCACACAGTCGCATTGTAAATCACACAGTCGCATTATAAATTACACAGTCGCATTGTAAATTACACAGTCGCATTGTAAATTACACAGTCGCATTATAAATGACACAGTCGCATTGTAAATTAAGCAGTCGCATTGTAAATTACACAGTCGCATTGTCAAATGCTTCTTTCCATTAACTGCCAACAATATTTTGCATTCTCGTGTTAAAATCGCATCTCAGTATAAACGCTTAGACGTGGTGGTTAACAAACTCATATTTTAAGTTGGTACACGTGTACTTTTTATATCCGACAAAGAGAAACTCTTACATAATCATACCAATTGTAAACATTTATTTTGCTGTACCACATTAGTTGGAAGTTAGTTTTGTTCGGCAGTATAAAAGTAATATAGATAAGGTAATTATAATCAATAGACACCATATGTTACCGGAATAAAACAATCTGTGTTAGGTAAATCATGATAATATTGTATTTTATTTGTGATTGATAATATATGTATTTCACTGTACAATTATCTTTTTTTGTATCTAAATTTCAGTGTACAATTATCTTTTTTTGTATCTAAATTTCAGTGTACAGTTATCTTTTTTTATCTAAATTTCAGTGTACTATTTTAACTTTTTAATATATATATATATAATAAACTTATATATATTTTTATAATTAAATTGATTTTTATTTATTTATTTATTTTTTGATACCAGGAAAAGTGAACAGAATTAAACTCTGTCACTAGATGACATTGTTTATGCAAATAAATCAATTTATTATATATACCTATAATATTTTTATGTATAAAGAACTGCCTAACTATTTTCCTTGTTTGGTTCCCGCTCTTACTAAGCGTTTCTGTATCAATACTCCACTGAGCACTTTTCCGGGAATTCGTTTCTATATTTAGTAACGAAATTCCGATGCAAACATATTTTACCGGGTTTTATTATTTTTTATCACCATTTCTAACGTCAAAAGCCCACCATTTCGTCCAAATTTTAAAATGTATTGAATAATAAATATACGAGAGTAACGCTCATGTTATCAGATAGTCTTTGTGATTTTATCTTCCGTCGTCTGCAACTGTTTACATGTATATAGGCCAATGGTAAAACACACCGGAACTTTTTCTTTTTAAAAGTGACAGTCGATTTATTTAATACTGATGTATTAATCCTAACTGAAAAAGGATATTTTGATGTTACTGAACTATCTAATGAATTTTGATGAAAAAAAGACTTTTCAAACCTGGCCAAATAAATAGTGAAGATGCTAGTGAGCAGAGCGTTCACACAACTGACAAAAAAGATAATATAGATGCCAGTGAGTAGAATGTTCACAAAACTGACCAAAAAGACAATGTAGATGCCAGTGAGCAGAATGTTCACACAACTGCCCAAATAGACATAGTATATGCCAGTGGGCAGAATGTTCACACAACTGACCAAATAGACATAGTAAATGCCAGTGAGCAGAATGTTAACACAACTGACCAAATAGACATAGTAAATGCCAGTGAGCAGAATGTTCACACAACTGACCAAAAAGACAATGTAGATGCCAGTGAGCAGAATGTTCACAAAAGTGACAAAACTGACCAAAAAGACAATGTAGATGCCAGTGAGCAGAATGTTCACACAACTGCCCAAATAGACATAGTAAATGCCAGTGGGCAGAATGTTCACAGAACTGACAAAATATACATAGTAAATGCCAGTTAGTAGAATGTTCACACAACTGACCAAATAGACATAGTAAATGCCAGTGAGTAGAATGTTCACACAACTGACCAAATAGACATAGTAAATGCCAGTGAGCAGAATGTTCACACAACTGACCAAAAAGATAATGTAGATGCCAGTGAGCAGAATGTTCACACAACTGACCAAATAGATAATGTGAATGCCAGTTAGCAGAATGTTCACACAACTGACCAAATAGACATAGTAAATGCCAGTGAGCAGAATGTTCATACAACTCACCAAATAGATAATGTAGATGCCAGTTAGCAGAATGTTCACTCAACTGGCCAAATAGATAATGTGAATGCCTGTGAGCAGAATATTCCCACAACCGGCCAATAGATAATGTGAATGCCAGTTAACAGAATGTTCACACAACCGGCCAAATAGATAATGTGAATGCCAGTGAGCAGAATGTTCACACAACCGGCCAAATAGATAATGTGAATGCCACTTAGCAGAATGTTCACACAACTGACCAAATAGACATAGTAAATGCCAGTGAGCAGAATGTTCACACAACTAGCCAAATAGTTAATGTGAATGCCAGTGAGCAGAATGTTCACACAACTGACCAAATAGACATAGTAAATGCCAGTGAGCAGAATGTTCACATAATGTTCTTCAATAAAATTCTAAAAAGGTAAAATTATGCTCGTCCGTATACTGGCTACAAGCTATTTTTCTGTGTTTTCTGAATCTATATTACCCGTTTTAGGCCACTTCAGGCAAATCTAAAACTTCCTGCCTTTGCATAGAAGTTATATATCATATATACAAAATGTATACATGTTCTGCATGCAACAATGAGTGCAGTATTCAGAACCTAAACACATATACAGCGAGTCCATTCTTATTGTTATTAATTGTGACATGTTTCTTCCCGATACTTAAAGTCTTATAAGTGATTAAGCAACATCTATGGTGGCAAAAAGGGGACTTGGATTTTCTTATTTATTACACGCGCACGCGGTAGCTATCACGTGGCGAAGCGATACTATTACGTGCGCACGCAATAAATTGTACGTTCTAAAGTGATAGTTATATTGCCTGCATACTGAACGGGCTTCCTCGCCTAAATAGTTCAACGCCCCGAGTGAGTGTCAAACCTAAAGCGGCCTGGGGCAAGTGGTTTTTAAAACCACTCGGCCACGAAGGCCCTTAAATGATCTAAGGAAGAAAATGAGAAGACTTCGCATTTTGTTTTCATCAGAAATATATAGAATATAAATATATGAAAAAATCGCCATTCTCCGTGAATTGCTGCTTCTAGATCCGTCATTGAAAAAGCACTTACAACGTGCAACGTGCCTAATATAATGCCAAAATTATTGAATATCGGGCCTCATAGAATCGGGCGAGACGCGACATTCCAACAAGACACGAAGCGAGGCACCATATTAAAACACGATATCTCGCAATGTCAAAGTATCTCGTGCCACGAGATTTTACGGTGAAATATTGTGTCCCACTTCATGTTTTGTCGGAATTTCGCTTTTCGTGTCTTTCGGTAAAATATCGCATGTGTTAAATGGCTGCAAAGGACCGACCAGCTGTACATTGAGCCTCATAAAATACTACCTTGACGAATGTATGATTAGATTTGCTCAGTTGTGAAAATTAAACTCTAGATAATATGTTAGCTTTAGAATTTGCTTAATAAATGATATGTTAGCCATCTAGATTTTACCAATATAATTATCATGTTAGCCATCTACACTTTGCCAGAGAAATAATATGTGAGCCATCTGATTTTCCCCAAAAATCTAGGCCTTGAAATACTAGGTAAAACACGCAGGAAATTCTAATCTGATATAACATTTGGTACATCAGTATTGTATTGATAAGAAATGAGCTATTTTACACTATTCGATGATATCAATTATATTACATAATATAAAAATACAGAATCGACTAGTTCACAAAATTTAAGTTTGTGACTGTGAGTTTTAAACAGGAAGGGAACTAGCTCTATAACTATAACTATACAAATCTGATACTCTCCCTTTAAGTATCACTGTAGGATTTTTACAATACAAGTGACGCATTTCACACACACACTTAAGTGATATAGAGCTTTACATCCTGGTATCTTACATACTTCATACATGTCAATATGTACTCTTATCAATATTGATATTAATATTTTAAAGTTCATTTGTTTTAAAGAGCCAACTTAACTAAGAAGCGTACACTATTTTATAATATGCTCCTTCCTTCGCGTTAAATCTAGTATAATAATCATGTTATATTCAATATTATCACGAACAATCGAGAAGTTGAAGCTATTCACATGACAATTACCAAACTTATTTCGAGTTTTTGACCTACAGGGATGTCGCACACTGAAGAAAGTTAAGATATTTTCATTTAACCTAGATGTCTTGAAGCATTTAGAAATTACTATGGGCGCGGTCATTTTAATATAAGGACGCTTTACGGTAAACAAAGTCATTTGAAGCAGACGACAGGAAACAGTATATCTATTATCATTGAAAAACGAAAGAAAATAATGTACCAAATGGCAAAAAATGTTATTCCAAATTATATTTTTTATTTCAAGTATGATATAAATGTCATTATTGTGTTTGAATTATTTCTTTTTTGTCTGTTTTTGACATATAGTGCTCCCCCCTTCAAATCTGACGAGTTCATTAATACACTGTGTTATTAAAGGAAACGGAGCAATAATTTAAACAAGCAAGAATGTCATTTATATCATAGTTGAGATAAAATGTATGATGAGGAATAACATATATGTATTTGTCATATTGAAACTAAAGTTTGCCAGACACTTTTATAATATAAAGCTCCGTGACTGCTTCGTTTTTTAATAATCACAAGTTACTTTTTTCTGTCGTCTGCTTCTAAATGTAGTTACTTTGTTTACTTTAAAATTCCTATATATCAGGACGTATTATCCCATTTACATTCTGAATGCTTTGAACTTCTAGGTGAAGTTAGATATCGTCAAGTTGTTGTGAGTTTCAGCAAACATAATTCATGAGAAGGAAGAATCATAGGCTCTGAGGGATGAATAATGACTCGATATTACAAACATTACTGCCTGTGATTTTGTTTTTTACAACTTTACTAAAATGCAAATTTAATGAAACTTTACAGGATTTTACTTGCGCTTTAACACGTTTTTTGGCTGAGTTATGGCCCTTGAATAAAAAGGCGTTTTTGCCTGTACATATTCATGTGTCTCCTGCCATACAGTAGTTACAATGTGCTAGAAAAAAGCCGGAGCGTAAGTGTATAGGAAATCAAAGTGCCGCAGCACTGAATGCGACGGACATGCGACCGGAGAGACAGTAAGGCTTTTTTGAGAGAGAAAAAAACACAAAAGGTATAACAGAGAAACACAAAAGGTATAACAGAGAAAAATTGTTCCATACAAGTTCGAGGTTTGTAGAGCAATATATTTTATGTGTCCCAATCTGATATAATTCAGATTTTCTACTTTCAAGCAGAACAAGTCCAAATTTTTAAATACAGAATGAAATTTATGCCTTAAAACTCTAGTCAAACTTGTAAATCAGTGTCCTTATCGATTTATTCCAAGAAATGATATGTAAATAGAAAAAAAAACTGTCAACGAAATATTTCTAAAATATAACCATGCAAATAAACTTCAAGCATAATAAATAATACTTGTGAGAATGTTTAGTAGAATTGCTTCGTGTTATATCATAGTGGGCATATAGACAATAAAATATAAGTCATTTGTATTTTTATTTCTCTTGGATATGTCTCATTAAAAATATTTTTGGTTAAAATCATCAGCAATTAATGGTCTATTTTTTTAGAATTTATTTTTCATTTACAAGGTTAAGATGTAGAGGCCAGAGCATATCGTTTTTATTTTAATTTAAATGTCACTTAAGCACTACAGTGTTTAATTGTCCCTTTCAATTTCACACTAAATTCCATTTTCAACTTGTTTGCTTCTTACAATAGAATTTCTTAAAGTATTGCATGTAAACAAAGTAAGTATCCGCTGGTTTATTACATGTATAATGTGTACAGGTGATGCAGAATCTATTTTTAGAATAGTGTTGGCTATTATAATCTCATAGCAGGTTTAACTCATATCGTGACCTAGAAAATTATGTAAACAAAACACAAGAATCGGAAGTAACTTCCTTCAAGAAAGATTACCACGAAAGACTACACGTTGGTAAAGTGTTGATCCCATGCATTTTCAAAAATAGATATTTATAATACTTACCATTGTACTGTAGTCTAATTTATTAATAACTGCTGCATATTCAGCTAAATCCGCGGTATGAGTCACGGAAAGAGTTCTTCTTTTATTAATGCGCGAGTTATTCTAGATCGAGTCACGAAAAACTTTTGATCTGTTAATAAAAAATGTTTAATGGAGAAATATTTATTTCCTACTAATATTTTTATGAATTATTGAGCTTACTCCTTAATTATAGGATAATTTGCTGTCCTACTTTTTCGACAGCGGTAAATCGTTTCAGCAGTTATTTGCATATTGCGCAATAATACTACGGGGGCTACAACGTTTTCATCAATCAAATACGTTCATATTTTAACTTGGATAACTTAATTCGAAATTGAAAAGGCTAAATATGGAAGTTTTTAAAATATCCCGACAAAGTATGGGAGTTTCATAGGATCAAATTCATGTACTATTTCTTGGGCTGTTATTCGGTTGAGGACACCTGCGCGATTGTAGCCGACGAAATCCCATGTGTAGATGACATAGCTCTGAACGCGCCTGAGGGCGCGTCCGTCGCAAAAACTTGTAAATCACCCCTCAATACAACTGTTTTAAAGGATCTTATCAAGCGGCACGCATGATCACAAATCACTCTTGTTTACACATGTAGTGTTGCCCAAGAATGAATGTTTGTAGGCTTAACTTGTATGTTTAAGTGGTGTGTTATGTTTTGTTTGAGCGACAAAGAAGTCACTCTAAACTTCAAGTTTTCGCGTAAAAAAAAAATTACTTTTACTCCGAATAGGATAAAAAAAACCTTCTATCTCACTGTAGGAAAAATTCTTTCTATTTCCTACAATATTTCCTATTTAAAAACTCGGCACTTTTTCCAATACACCATGTGCTGGTATTGATGAGTCAAGACATTTATCCATTCGTGAAAATTGCCCTGCATGTTAGCACAATGATATAAAACTGAACAAGCATTTGCCCAACTACGTAAAACTATGAGTAAATAGTCAATTATGATTTCGATTTACCATTTAACCTACATAACAATTATAAAATATATATTGACAGTCCAAGTTAGGACGGTATATTTTTCTAGTTTTATACGTCATTGTTGCTCGAAAATACAAAGTTTGCACGACAAACGTTGAACCTTTCGACATTTCAAGGAAATATCTTAGCGCGAAATGTTAAAATTCACACATGTTATTTCTAATTTTCTCCATAATGTGTAGAAAAATTGCAATTAACCTAGAAATTGACGCTTTAAAACCATCAAGCTTCTGATATATAGTGTTAAAATAACACCATAAAAAGTAGAAATCTCATGGATGATATCTAGTTTTGCGTATCTTTTAAGTTGAAAAGTCGATGGCGGAATCAGTATTCCGTAGTTTTCAGATATGGTTGTATGTATAACCTGTGGTGATAAACTTCCTGAAAAAACGCTCGCTCGTATTGTTTGATTTTATTAACCTGTCAATTGTATACTGGTTACACGGTCAATGCATACAATATATTAATCTTCGATAAATGATCGGTAAACTTCATGACAAAACTCTCGCTCAGTCGTATTGTTTCATTTTATTAACCTGCCAATTGCATACTGACTACACGGTCAATGCATACAATATATAAATCTTCCGATAAATGATCGGTAAACTTCCTTACACTCGCTCAGTCGTATTGTTTGATTTTAATAACCCGTCAATTGTATACTGATTACACGGTTAATGCATACAATATAATAATCTTCGATAAATGAATGAGATGTACTCAGTAACATTTGATTAAATTTAATTTGTTTCTATGTAATAGCTATATTGACCGTTATAGCGCAATAGGGTAAACTACCGGTTTATAATTTCAAAATGTCCCACCTCTTGTAAGATGTTTTTGTTTTTTCTTATTTATATTTTCCACATTATTGAAGGTATTATTGATTTTTTTTAAGTTGTTATTTTTTATGTTTTGCACTTATTTACACTTTTAAATAGCATGGTTTAAGAATTAAAATTAAAATCAATAAATGTGAATTCAATGCCATAAAATTCAATACAAAACAAACAAATATGTGGTACTAAGTTGTTCCATATCCGTTTAGACTATTCTGTAAGCCCTATTCATTAAAGCAACGTTCAAAAATAAAGAAGTAATTTGTCTAAAAACAATTGCAAAAGTGTGGATCGAACCATAGACCTCTAATATATGAGTTAATCACTCAACCGACAGTGCTATTGCTGATATAACCAGAACATAAACATTCAGATAGTGTTTCGAAACATTAGTCATATACTCCAAATTAATTCTCGTAATCTATACGGACAGACCCGAAGTGGTATCGGATATTAAGATGAGTGTCATGATTGACAGGTCAATAAAATCAGACCTTACACGGAAGAAAATTTGAAGGAAAATTACGCGTCGACAAATCTAATTTCTACTTTTCAAACGACACTTGATATATTGACCTTGCAACAGGGAACACTTTAAGTGTTTTCTTACTGAAAACAATTAAGCAATAACCACATTTATACTTTAGATGGTTATCTAATTTCCAGTTTCAAGATGTTTTCTAAGTATTTCACTTTATTTATTGTAACATGACGCGGCTGATATATAAATGTATATAAACTGAAGTAAACACTTGAATGTAATTAGAATAAGGAAGAAACCAGTTCACGTGGATATTATTGATTAAATAAAACGGACATGATAATTAAGATACTATTATTCTGTAAAGTGGATGTATGCGTCAGACCATTGCAGTTATCGAATCCCATCCTGCTTTATATAAAATCAAAATAAGAAAAGCAAAGAAAAATTAAACAAAAATAGTTTGTCTTCTTTAGTTAATTGCTAATTAATTCGTTCATTGAAAATGGCAGGTTTGGTTACAGGTGGCTCTGATTATATGACATGTTAAGTAGTAAAAAGAAGCGGGAAATCAGGTTAATACTCAGTACTGAGAAAAAATCAGTAATCTTGCATAAGTCAATGGGCTAATTTCAGTAATGCAGCTACGTGGTGAATGATCCCGTCAAACCTTTGTTTAATATTGTGAGAAAGAAATCAAAGCAATCCTTAATACTAAATCACTAAATAAAAGACGATAATTGTCTTAAAATTACATAATTAAACATAATGTTATAAAAATTTGGAAAATGTAATATTTAAAATAAATGTGAAGTATACAAAGGAAGCCATTGAAACATTGCAAACGGCAAATACAATCCACGTAAATTACTTAACAAGAGAGCCCTTGGACATTGGGTCGCTCACCTGAGACATGTGTGTATGCCTTGAAGACAAATAGAACGGGTCCCTTTTGACCCTAGGAGCAAAATTTTAACAATCTATGTATAGGACCACCAGATCATTTTACATACCAAATATCAAAGGTCTAGGCCTTTTTAAATTTCCGAATATAGCTATATTTTAAATTGATCAACCGCCATATGGGGCCCCTTTTGACCCTAGGGGCATAATTTGAAGAACCACTTGGTGATGTTACATACAAAATATCAAAGCTCTAGTCCTTGTGGTTTTTGACAAGAAGATTCTTTAAAATAATACAAAAAAAATCTTTGGTTGTCATGGCAACAAGAGGTCTGGATGGAATTAAATTCTTTGAACTATTATAGTAAAACTTCATGCAAAGAACATGCCTACGAAGCTTCATTTAACTTGGCAAAGCGGTATTGGAAGAGAAGTCATTTGAAAAAATAGTTAACGCATGAACAGACAAATGGACGACTGGCGATAAACGATTGACAACACGGTGTCACAAAAGCACACCTTGTCACTCTGTGTTTGTGCTAAAAATCGATAAGCCTCCTGGCGGAACCCCTTTTGACCCTAGGGGCATTATTTGAACAATCTTTGTAGAGGACCAATAGTTCATGTTACCTACAAAACTATCAAGGCTAGCCTTTTGGATTTTGAAGGTTTTTTTTTAAGATTTCCCTATATAAGTTTATATAAAACTGATGAGCCCTGTGGCGGGCCTCTTTTGACCCTAGGGCCATTATTTGTACAATCTTAGATCAAGCTACATACCAAATATCACGGCTCTATACCTTCTGGCTTTTGACAAGAAGTTTTTTTTTTAATATTTTGTAAAAAAAAAACTCTTTTGGTTTCCATGACAACCAGAGCCCTTAAAGGAATTTAATTATTTTAACAACTTTGGTAGAGCTTCATGCAAGACACATGCCTGCCAAGTTTCATTAAATTTTGCCAGATGATATTGGAGAAGAAGTTATTTGAATGAAAACGTTAACGCACGAACGGATGGACAGACGAACAACAGACGACGGACGACAGAAAACTAGGTGTCACAAAAGGTCATAATTTGCAAAAATTGCCCCTACTGCATTAGTCACGCACTAGAAATAAATGATGATAAATGCTGCAAAATCTGTCGTTAATCGCAAATGATATGCAAATTATTATCTTATTATATTATTTCATATAACGATAATTTTTAAAAACGCAAGGAATTAATTCAAACAAATCTTCAAACATCATTATTCAGATGTTACTTACAAAAAATGTGTCTGTCAGAATCCTTAAATTCTCCATGTATTGTTCATACAATTCTAAGTTGTACTTGTATAATTATACGACACTTTGCTACAAAAAAAAATGTAAACTTTGATGTATTTGATGTTTTTTAAACTTACTTGAATATATGTATTTTGTAACCATGTACAGGTGTTATATGAACAAACTATATGCCTATCTATTATTAGAATCTAGAAACTTTAAATTGATATTTAGCCTGGCCGTCATTCGAACCCGGGACCCTCAGAATACAAAACCATGGCTCGACCGACTGAGCTTTCCGGCCACTTACCGATTTTCTCCGTACACTGAACAGCGCGACAAATTTAAATTTTATCAATACGTACTACTAAATTTTAACCGGCTAAGTGTTTTAAAAAAATCATAAACAGTGGATTTACTAGACTGATTAAGTGTTTGCAGATTTACCATAGTAAATCTGTTACGGTTCATTTGAAATACTACAATTCTATTGGACAAAAAAAAATCAAACACTTAGTACATTTATACCATTCAGTTTCAAACTGTAGGCGTAAATATGAAATAAAGAAAAGTAGCAAATCTGTAAAACGCAGTTGCGTAGCTACTTTTAGGCCATGTAGGCCCAGACCTACATGTTGACCAAGATATTGACATTTTCAAAAGTCCCAAAATACAATAAACACAGGCGTGGGTGGAATTAGTAATTTGCTCAAGCCGTATGGTTGAATCAAGTGTCTTTTAGGCGGATGCATGATTAACCGTCCTCTATACAGTTTGTATACATTTTTAACGTATATCAAAATATTGACCTCTGAACTGTTGGTATGATACAATGTACGGAAGCACTATGTAATTATTGTTGCATAATGTTTTTCAGTATTTTCGTTATATCTTACCTTGAATATTTTACATTTTGATTTATATCTACCAATCTTGACTAGTGAAACAATAGAATCGATCTAAGTATAAGTAACGAATTGTTTTATTTTTGCTTACATGCCACTGATGTGCGCACTGTTTAAAAATTGGAAAAGTGCGCGTTGTATAATTTAAAAGAAACGCGTCAACTTTGATGTAATGTTATCGTATTCTACGATTACGTCATTTGCCAACTTTTTGGGAAATACATGTCACGGGTCACATATCAGACTTAAGTATCGTATCCCTGGTATCCGTTCTGTGTAATCATACTCCTTGTCCGAAGACCGACGGAAAGAACCGGAAAATGCGACTCATGTTCAGATTGAAAGATGGATGAGTCTATTTAAGGCTAAGAAAGCTCAAATGGCGAAATGCTTTAAAAATGTTACTGTTTAAATTATCTACATCCTTAAAGCTGCTGGAAATGAATGTGTTGTAATAAGTCGTGTTGTCATGCTGTCGTGCTGTCTCACTTATGTTCATCTTGACATCCTAAAAATTTGATATCGTAAAGTTCGAAATTTCTATTTCAGAAAATGAGAAGGTTAAAAGTCCCATCAATAATTTAACATTTAAAATACTGGCGACAACTTATATTACCCGTGCGATCAGTGCAAGCCAAGATCAAGCGACACATGAGTACATATTCTGTAAATCTCCCTAAAATAATTCATGGTTTTGTAAAGAATTAAGATTGGACAAGTTCATTTAGATATTTGGTGTTCTAAGGGTTCAAGGATTTTGAGCCGACAAACATTTTTTTTATTAAACCGACACCTTATTTCTTTACCTTGGACCAGGAACTCTTTCGGGTTTACTTATTTAAACAATACGGTATACATTTATGTACAAACTCAATCTTCACACTTGTATTTATTTCCTGTATTAAGATATTTTCTAAGTATTTCGTCCTGGCTAGTGTATGTCCCGGATGATATATATGTAAGTATTAACTGCGTTTTATTGATAAAATTAGGAAGTAGGACGCATTGTTAAATGAGTTAGCGAATGTTCTGAAATTTTGCAAGTGCAGAATGATTTAAAATGAATTAAGTATCTTACAAATAATTCCAATCCCGTCATGTCACTTGTGCGTTTTTATTTATCTCGTGCGCACGAGGTACTATGTCGTTGCCACGAGTTACTAAGTCGTGCGCACGAGATAATTAAGTGCTGCGAACGAGATACTGTGTCGTGGCAACGAGTAACTAAGTCGTGGGAACGAGATAAATAAATCGTGTGCACAAGATAATTAACCAATCAGATTACACTATGTATATGAATTTTCATTTTTAGAAATGTGCTTTAGTACAAAGATGCCCCTACTTCACCTGCATGTCAAAGTGTCATTGAACTACGATTTTACATTTAGCGTCATTGTGACCCTGATTTCTGACCCAATGACCTTAAAATTAAAAGTAGTCATATGCTGATCAGATGCAAAGATTTTTCTAGATTACATAAATCATGGCTAATTTCTTCATAATAATTCATGCGCACGAGGTACAATGTCGAGGCCACGAGTTAGTAAGTCGTGCGCACTAGATACTATATTGTGGCCACGACTTACTAAGTTGTTGGAACGAGATAATTAAATGGGGCGCACGAGATACTATGTCATGGCAAAGAGTAACTATTTCGTGCGCAAAAGATACTATGTCGTGTTCACCAGTTACTTAGTCGTAGCAATGAGATAATGAAGTGGTGCGCACGATATTCCATGTCGTGCACACAAGATAATTATTTAATCATATTACAATCATTACACTATATATTTGAATTTTCTTAGTTAACTAGAAATTTGCACGGTGGCGGAGAGATGACATGTGTGTGTTTTTATTTTTCTCGTTCGCGCGAGATACTATGTCGTGACCACGATTTACTAAGTCATGCACACGCGATAATTAAGTTGTGCGCACGAGATACGTTTTTCAGTAATTTCTTTTGGTTGTAATGTAGGTAAATGACAACTAAATCTTTAGTGCTTTTGACCCAAAGTGACTCAGAAGTAGCAAATATGCAAGTACTTGAAACATCACATTAATCAAACAGAGAAAATAAGAATCCCTAAAGAAAGTCCAAAACGGCAAAATTGAAAATAATACAGGCTCGGTTAAATTAAGCATGTTCATGGATGGTACTGTAAAGTGCAAACCACCGTCCACGCCCCTAGCACCGGCTTAAGCAGAATTCAACATTTAATCATGGTGAAATTTTGAATTTTGAAACATCCACAGATGTTCAACGACGGTTATTATGGAACCTTCAATGTAACACATTCGTGCCATTCCATGAAAATCAGCGTATGGTCCCTAACTAAAAGAATGCGTGTGCCATAAACGAGAAAACAATGGGCGGAACTTTACTTTTAGCACACATCTTAAAACTCGAAACAACTGCAATTTTCGTTGTTAATCGAGCATTAAATATGTTCTAAAACGCACTTAGAAGTCGCCATTGCGCTTTGCCGTATTTGAAAGTCTGTTCCGAACAAAGATAAATTACTAGCGGAGGATTTTGACAATAAGTTATACATACTAAATAGGGGATGTGACATTTAACTTCTTTTTGAGCGGTGGGCCATGTGTGATTTTTACAAAAAGACACATAAATTAATGTTAAAATATATTTATGACTGTTCTTAAACAAAATAGCATAATTCGGGTCTGGGCGGGGATTAGGGGTTGTCATGACTCCTAGCTCCCCATGGATACACACATGTGATGTTCACGTACAGGAAAAAGGGCCAAATTTGTGTTCATATTATCTTGGTATGACATATTCAAAATATTTATAGATAAGAGCAAATCCAACATTTCTGAACCAATGAAATCGCTAGCTAGAAGTTGTTAAAAGCATTGCACCACCTATGAATATTTTAAAATAATATATGTGTGTAAATTCCAATTCAATAGTTTATCCAATGAAAATGTACGTTATGATAAAAACCCTTTAAGGACGTAAAAGCTCGGTTTGATTATGTTCTTAGATGGGCCTGAAAGTGCAAACTATGGTACAAGCCTTATTACATCGGTATTATGTGATGCCTGAAACAAATTATTGCTTTGTCTGTGAATTTATTCTGAATATACTTCCTTAGACCATTGTTGTTGTTGTTGTTTTTTTTCACAATGGCTTTCATTTAATTATCGTATAAAGATTTCAACACTTGACGCAAATATTGTAAATACAGAACGAAAATTTATCGTATGATACATGCGGTTATATAAATAAAATTATAGAACTAATGAGGTTACTTGATCAATTAGGTTTCAATTTACATAAACACGGCCATTGTATATGTTACGGGAAAAATAAAATTCAAGATTGTTCTTAAAGCAGCATAAAAAATTTCGAAAATGTATTTACAAGTCAAATTTTGTGAAGTGAACAAAGGAAGTAATTTACACATTGTAAACGGCCCTTACAATCCATGTAAATAACCGAAAAGATGTAAAAAGAAATTGCAAAATTAGCCCTAACTACGTTAGTCACGCAGTTGAAATGTTGAAGTATAGTGATAGATACTGCAAAATCAGACAGTTATCGCACATAAAATGTTTACTATAACTTGTATCAAGGTTCTTTAAAAGTTGAGTATATTTTTCTCAAGTTTTGAGTTCTTGAAACATTTTGGCTAATCTGGAGACACGCAGGTTAAGAAACTAAAGTCACTCTGTACTTGTATTCATAAAATACTTATATAAAATGATAATACTCTAATGATTATAAAAAATGAAAAGTTAATTGTATTATCTTTATTTAAATGGTGACGAGAATGTTAATTAGGTAATTTCTTCTCTGAAACTATGTTGTTCTTATATCTAGAAAGATATGATATTTTCTTACACATGTGGCCGAAACAGTCATTATCTTTGTATGAGGAAGGATATATCCACTTCAAAAGTTTTATTATGTTCAGCCAGTTGAAAATGGTAACCGGAAAAAGCTTCTATCCTCGTTACATTGTTTCCTGTTGATCAGTAATTATACATATTGTTTTATACATGTATAGGAAAATTTTAGTTCTACAGTGAACTTCACTTTATAGCGAACTCATTTATAGCAAATTTCCGGTTATTGCTTAGTTTGGTTTTCGTTGGAGCAGATAAAAATTGGTCGACTCTAATTGTGCTGCTATTTCAGTACAACTATAAAATTGACTTTGCATAAATGTATATTTCTTAATAAAATATCTTTAGCATGATTTGTTGTCACGAAGGTAACAGGAATGTTCGTATTTATCCCATTATATATTGTCGTTACTTCGTTCACTCGATGAAAGAGATTTATGATAAAAAAGCATTATGACGAATTGTATTTCTTGAGTAAAATTCGTCAAACAAATAAATGGTATGATTGATTAAAATAAAGATATATATTTATATATCATGTACATATTTTTCTTTTATATTACATCTTGTGATTCAATAAAATAGTGACATAATAAGATCATGATCATGACATTTTCTTTAACTCGTTCACTTTACATGTAAGAATATTATGCCAGTAACGTCATTATGGATAACACACA
Source organism: Ruditapes philippinarum (assembly GCF_026571515.1). Classification (NCBI taxonomy): domain Eukaryota; kingdom Metazoa; phylum Mollusca; class Bivalvia; order Venerida; family Veneridae; genus Ruditapes; species Ruditapes philippinarum. Next base: position 251,120 of record NW_026855502.1, on the reverse strand, counting down.
CAATACGGGCTTACTTTTACTGTCGGATTGTATATTTGTATAGGTTGAAGAATAAGATATCAAAATATTTATATAATAAATAACTATATTATCTGGTATTCACCTTAAAATGATTGGATAGTTTGTTGTCTGTTCAACAGTGATGCCTTTATTGCTGTGTTGCCTAAACTATAGTTGAACCAAAGCGATTTAATTATTACACCAAGTTCTAGAGTTTGTTTTAACATAGGATTTTAAAAAGAATATTTTGATGTGAATCGTCTATTTGGTGAGATATAGAGGATATTGAATGAGTGTAAGTTCAATACTGAATTTATTGCACGAGTTGAATAAAATTATTTTATGCGAGCCTCTGGCGAACTCTTAAAATCAATTTCCGGCAGCAGTTTACACTATGTTTGTATAACGCAAATGGTGTCACGTCAAAATATATGTACGGCCATGCAATACCATTTTTACAGAGTCGCAAAAGCGCACGGCTATGTGATAAATTGTATTATAATTATTTAATTTTACCCATGAAATATGGCGCTAAATCAGTCAAATATATTTCATATTTGTAAAACATAAATATGAGGCGGAGTCAAAACTCATATTTATTTTAAGGGACTTCTTTCGCCATTTGATATATATAAAACACTTTTGTTGAATTTTGTTTTGAAAACTATGGAGAATAATAAAAAAATGGTCTAACTAAGAAAATAAATCCGAACATCAATATCTTTAATTCAGTCATTATTGCTGTACTGACGTTTAAATAGTTGTTTACGTGACGGCACAATGAAGCGCCAAACATCGCGTGCACTATAAGTAGTAAATATTACTGCTCAATGTACAATTGCAGTTGTGCAGCAAGCAAAGGAAATCGTAACCATTTTGTCTTTGATAATGAAATTGAATAAATAGGTTAATATTTCGTTTTTCGTTAAATATGGTATTTATTTTCACTCAACATAATAAAATGCCACATATTTTCACTCGCCGTCCGGGCTCGTGAAAATTTGTGGCATTTTATCATGTTTTGTGAAAATATATTCCATATTTCACTCAAACGAAAAAATATTCTTGTTATTTAATTTTACCCATGAAATATGGTGCTATAACAGTCAATTATATTTCATATTTGTAAAACAAAAACATGAAACATAAATATGAAAGTGGGCGGAGTCAAAACTAATTTTTATTTAACGGGACTTATATTTGGTTTAATGAATTTGATAAATAAAAAACATCTTTTTGTTGAACTTTATTTTGAATTTTGTTTACGTGACGTCACAATGTGGCGCCAAACATCGAGTGCAAAATAAGACGCATATATAAATAAAAAAATATTACTACGCAAAAATTTAGAAATGAAGCTTTAAAATGCAGATCCAATGATAGTTAATAATTTCCCGCGCGAAATAAACCAATCCGCTTTGACTAACATATTAAAAGCGTCCTCACTGAAAAGTTGTACCAGTAAGGAAGCTATTTTTATACAAACACACTTACATGATGTACTTGTTATAGCTATTATATTCATTCTGGCATTATTTATATGGTATGTGAAATTATTCATCCAATCAACAAAGGAACAATTTATGAGTAAACAGAAAATGTGAAAAATGACAATTAAGGTAAGTTTTGTACAATTATCATAAACAATGATTAGAAACCTGATCACAAGGTTTAAATGGCATGTCGATTATTTAATATCTGTATTAATTTCATGCTCAACGATATATTGAATGGGATGATCTAAAAGAGGTGAGGTTAAATTAGTCATGGTCTATAATTATTCAATTTTTAATAAGTTATTCAAATATTACACTTTCGTAGAAGCTTTGCCCACCGTGTTACCGGTGTTGCGTTATTATTACACGGGATTTATTACCACGGTTTATACATGTTCTTTTGAACTTGCGCTTTAAAAATTGGTATACTAGTATTAATCTTCAGCATAGCACAATTATTTCGGAGCATGTATTTGAATATTCTAACAGTATTTATTTTCTTAAGAACTTATGCGTGAAATTGAGCTAAATCACCAAATTTTACATCTTTCTTAGCGCATTTTGAACTTTTTTTGCAAGGTTCTTAAAGTATTATATTTATAAAAATAATTGATTTTAAAACTTGTCAAGTGTGTTAAACTTTGTTTCTTGTCAATGTCTTATTTCTAAATTGGCTAGAACTGATCTTAAGCTGTAGTTGAAAATTGCCAATTATTCCGAACACTAGGTCAAATTACGTGAAAATTTTACCCGAAAGGGTTCTACAAATGTAAAACTTGTCATTCATAAACATACACATACACAATTATTCTTAACAATAAAGATTTAGTAACTTGTCATATAGTCTTTTGTTTACAATTCAATTATTTGTTGTACTCAACATTCACCATAAATATATAAATAACATTATTACAATTTCTGTTGTAATGTTTCAAGTGTTGTAAAATGAATACAATATCCGATTATTTTAAGAACATATTTTATTTATTCAAATTATTGTGAACACTAATAACATCAGCGGCAAATATCGTTTTCAAATTTAAGTTTTGTAAAATCACAGACACTTGGGGTTTGGAGCTCAAAACGCCTTTAAAATCCAAATAAAATGCATATTTGTCAATCCCAGCACATGTACTGATCATATACATGTATATAAAAAAAAACTTAATAGCCGTTTTGAGAAAAAAATCATATTTCAACCTCTATGACACAAGATAAAAATGTTCGCCGAAAAAAATCCGCACCCCTACCGTCATAATCACCATGTATTTTATTCCATTTCCAATATTTTCACATAATCCTTTGGTCCATCGACACAGAAGATATAATTCTTCACGATGATGGTCAATTTTTAACTTCAACGGTAATATAAACAACGCAACAGCCGAAATAAATATCAAGATTATCGCCGTTTTCCTTCAATGACATTATCTTTCGATAAATTCAAACGTGCCAGTCGGCTATGACCGAAGCCATCCGATAATGTGGCCCCAGCTTTGCCGTGTGCAAAATGCGCAGCGCTTTTAAGTTTGGGAACCACATAATCGGATGGCTTCGGTCATAGCCGACTGGCACGTTTGAATTTATCGAAAGATAATGTCATTGAAGGAAAACGGCGATAATCTTGATGTTTATTTCGGCTTTTGCGTTGTTTATATTACAGTTGAAGTTAAAATTGACCATCATCGTGAAGAATTATATTTTCTGTGTCGATGGACCAAAGGACTATGTGAAAATATTGGAAATGGAATAATATACATGGTGATTATGACGGTAGGGGTGCGGATTTTTTCCGGCAAACATTTTTATCTTGTGTATTATTATAGATGTTGAAATATGAAATTTTTTCAAAACGGCTTATATTAAGTTTTTTTGATATATATGACCAGTACATGTGCTGGGATTGACAAATATGCATTTTATTTGGATTTTAAAGGTGTTTTGAGCTCCAAACCCAAAGTGTCTGTGATTTTACGAAGAATTTTGCGATATTTTAAAGTGTGCTATTTTTAGTAACAAATCGATATTGGAAAGGGCGGACCTAGGTTGAGTAGGACTCGTTGCAGTGTGAAAGTTAATATCAATCTATTTTGATTCCATGGACATTTTAGTAGATTAGCTCACATATTTTTAATACATTTTGAACTTTTGACGTTTCATTTTTGTTAAAATGGGAGTGAATCGCGTATGTGTAGGAATACGTCAGAAGTGCTGCACGTTGAGTGTGAGATAAGCCAATGTGAGATAAGATTTTCCAACACCGCTATTTTTAGTAACATTTACGGATTTTTCTATCTGGTTAGTGAGAAACTAAGATCCCACATTCACCATAATAAATGTCAACATCTTACAGATAGGACCGAGGTCCCATATGTTCAGGACTGCTGTGATCAGGGTTGCCTCTGAATCTGGACAAACTAGGCAACTACTGTATATCAAAGTTCTCATCCATGCTATTTCACTCATACACTTTATCTAGATCTTATCTCTTAAAATAATGATATAAGTGCCAAATAATGTGTTGTACTCAATGATCATATACCAAAATATTTTTCCAGGAAGTAATGACTGTTATAAATAAAATATATTCAACTAACAAAATTAAGATTTTTTTCATCAAATCAAAGTCATTAAAATAAATAATAATGTCATATGAAGTTACATAATTACACTAGAAATTAAATATCATTTCAACAGTTCTCTTATAATATATGTTTTGTTGGTGTTTTGAAATTTACCAAGTTATGTTAAAATCCAAAATAATAAATTTATATAAATAAATTTATTCATTCATGTTTGTTTTTATGATTTAAATTCCCATAAATGGTGCAGTTTCTATTTTGAATCATTGCTACGGTCATGCATAATGTCTCTGACTGATGATTCCTTGCATTCTCAACTATCAATTATTATTATAGTTGTTAACTCAACTTTTTTCTTATTATCAAACCAATTTAGATATAACATGGTCTATAGAATTTAATCTAGTTTATCTATCTTTTTATAATCATCAAATTTATCACCATTATCAAAACACTTCAGCACTGTAACTACCATCATCATAATCATCATCATAATGCAATCAACATATTTCTGCTCATCATAATTATCATCATAATGCAATCAACATATTTCTGCTCATCATAATTATCATCATAATGCAATCAACATATTTCTGCTCATCATAATCATCATCATAATGCAATCAACATATTTCTGCTCATCATAATTATCATCATAATGCAATCAACATATTTCTGCTCATCATAATCATCATCATAATGCAATCAACATATTTCTGCTCATCATAATCATCATCATAATGCAATCAACATATTTCTGCTCATCATAATTATCATCATAATGCAATCAACACATTTCTGCTCATCATAATCATCATCATAATGCAATCAACATATTTCTGCTCATCATAATTATCATCATAATGCAATCAACACATTTCTGCTCATCATAATTATCATCATAATGCAATCAACACATTTCTGCTCATCATAATCATCATCATAATACAATCAACATATTTCTGCTCATCATAATCATCATCATCATAATGCAATCAACATATTTCTGCTCATCATAATTATCATCATAATGCAATCAACATATTTCTGCTCATCATAATCATCATCATAATGCAATCAACATATTTCTGCTCATCATAATCATCATCATAATGCAATCAACATATTTCTGCTCATCATAATTATCATCATAATGCAATCAACACATTTCTGCTCATCATAATTATCATCATAATGCAATCAACACATTTCTGCTCATCATAATCATCATCATAATACAATCAACATATTTCTGCTCATCATAATCATCATCATCATAATGCAATCAACATATTTCTGCTCATCATAATTATCATCATAATGCAATCAACATATTTCTGCTCATCATAATCATCATCATAATGCAATCAACATATTTCTGCTCATCATAATCATCATCATAATGCAAACAACATATTTCTGCTCATCATAATCATCATCATCATAATGCAATCAACATATTTCTGTTCATCATAATCATCATCATAATGCAATCAACATATTTCTGCTCATCATAATTATCATCATAATGCAATCAACATATTTCTGCTCATCATAATTATCATCATAATGCAATCAACATATTTCTGCTCATCATAATCATCATCATAATGCAATCAACATATTTCTGCTCATCATAATCATCATCATAATGCAATCAACATATTTCTGCTCATCATAATCATCATCATAATGCAATCAACATATTTCTGCTCATCATAATCATCATCATAATGCAATCAACATATTTCTGCTCATCATAATCATCATCATAATGCAATCAACATATTTCTGCTCATCATAATCATCATCATAATGCAATCAACATATTTCTGCTCATCATAATTATCATCATAATGCAATCAACATATTTCTGCTCATCATAATCATCATCATAATGCAATCAACATATTTCTGCTCATCATAATCATCATCATAAAGTGTGTCACGTAACTTTTCATTTTCTCTTTTAAAATGTTTTGCACAGCTCATGAAAGTTAAGAAAAATTGAATGTTTTTTTATTTTAAACTGTAATTGAACAGTTTGAATAGTATTATCAATTTTATTCTGTTTTAAAATTCTAAATTATATTCGCCACATATTTAACAATTTTTGCTCATTTGTGTATATAATTTTTTTTTTCTCCATTACTCATTTATCACCCTAATCACATTTGTGCTGTCTTAAACTTAAAGCTGCATAAAAGAAATTCATAACAAATAAATAGCTACATTGTGTTAATTAAATGTGTTTCATATCGACTCCCGCTCTTATTTTGGTGTACAGACAGCCAAAATGAGTTTTTTAGCCTAAAACTCTGCAACATCATTGTGGCGAAATCAATAGAAAATTAACAATTATTTTTAAGTAGAAGTCCAAATTTAAACGGTATATTTCAACGTTATATTACGGATGTTTTCATACCAATTCGAGTTTTTATGAGACGATTACTTTTTGTTAACGAAGGGCTAATGCACTGTGAAACTAAAACGTTAATATCTCATATTTGCTGTGATCAACATGGTAACAATTGATTTTACCACTGTGACGTAGCGCATACACGAACTTATTATACGTCAAGTCATTTTTATGTTCAAATTCATAACTTATGAACAATATTTAATGTACGGTGGCACAAAGGTAACATGTGTGTGGGTTTTTGTCTATCTCGTACGCACGAGGTACTTTGTCGAGGCCACGAGTTACTAAGTCTTGGACACGAAATAATAATATCAATGGAACGAGAAACTATGTCGTGGCCACGAGTTACTAAGTCGTGGCCACGAGTTACTAAGTCGCGGAAACGAAATAATTAAGTGGTGCGCACAAGATACTATGTCGTGGCCACGAGAAACTATGTCGTGGCCAAGAGTTACTTAAACGTGGGAACGAGATAGATTAGTCGTGTAAACGAGATACTATGTCTAGGACACGATAAAAGGTAGTGGTGGGAACGAGATACTATGTCGTGGTCACGAGTAACTTAGTCGTGGGCACGAGATAATTAAGTCGTGAGAACGAGATAATATGTCGTTGCCACTAGATACTGTGTCGTGGCCACGAGTTAATAAGTCGTGGGTACGAGATAATTAAGACGTAGGAACGAGATACAATGTCGTGTCCACGAGTTACTCAGTCGTGGGAACAAGATAATTAACTTGTGCACACGAGATAAGTAACCAATCAGATTACACATTTTATAAGAATTTCCTAATTAACTAGACATGTGCTATATTACAAGTATGCCCATTAAACTTCACTTGCCTGTCAAAGTGACATTTAAACAAGTTATTGATGTGTTATTGATTGGTTAATTAGCTCGTGGGCACAACTTAGTTATCTCGTTCCCACGACTTTGTAAGTTGGGGCCACGATATAGTATCCCGTGTTCACGACTTAATTGTATCGTGCCGAAGACTCGTTGCAACGACAAAATTTTTCGTGGCCACGACATAGAATCTCGTGGTCACGACATAGAATCTCGTTCCCACGAATAAATTATCTCGTTCCCGCGACGTATCTATCTTGTTCCCACGACTAAGTAACTTGTTGCCACGACAAAGTATCATGTGGCAACGACATTGTATCTCATGCCCACGACTAAATTATCTCGTGGCCACGACTTAGTAACTCTTGGCCACAACATAGTATCTCGTTTCCACGACATAGTATCTCGTTCCCACGACTTAATTATATCGTGGCCACGACTTAGTAACTCGTTGTCATGACATAATTTCTCATTACCACAACTTATTTATCTCGTTTCCATGCTTTTGTAACTCGTGGCCTTGATATAATACCTCGTGCAAACGAGATAAATAAAAACACAGATGTCACATTTGTGACACCATATTAATGAATTTTACAACAATACTGTTAAAATGTTAACGAAACTATAGATTGCATGGTTTTGAAGCCGAAATAAAAATATGTTAACATATTTTATTAAAAGCGGCTTTAACTTGTTGAATGCGAATGTGTGTGAAACTAAATGTTCTCAAAATAGTATTTTGTGATAGAATTCACGGGGAACTAAAATAAAGAACTAAAAACCAAAAGAAATATAAAAATGCCTTTTCCAGGATTCAAACTGGGTCTCTACAGTCACAGAGCAAACACCCTACCACTACACTATTATGCTAATATGAGATTGCCAAGGTCGTAAAAGATTTAGACGATAAATAATGTGCTATTTATATAAGAATTATCGACACCCCTATTTGTCAATATTGATATAAACAGTTAATGAACTGAATGACGAATACTTCAAACGGTATGTGCATAATATTAACCTTCACGCCTAGCGATTTTAAGATTCAAGATTTCCAGATTCAAAATTGTTATTGGCAAAAACATTTTACAATGTGCATCGCCATGTTCGGCGGTTCAATAAACACATAATGAGAAAAGTATGTACATAACGAGAATGAGATAATTATAAATTAATTAGTAAATAGATTAATAAACCAATCTTTTTAAGTATCTTACCAAAGATACAAAGTTTTTATCCTTCCAATTTATATTCAAAGTACAACAAAGAAACCCCCTAGATAAGTGCATAGAACATAAATATGAAACATATACGTACATAATATACAATCATTGTGAGAACTGGTGAAAGGTATATTGGAAAATGATATATAATAATATTTTTAGCCGCTTTTGAACCTTATGTTCCTTACAAAGACATGCTTTACGATAAATAGCATATCAGAAGGAGCTAAGTAGCAACGTAACACGTACAGGTACCTCTTTTTCGAAACAAAATAAAAAGAGTACCATTACATGATAATCAAGTATATATTTAGATAGCTACAAAAGTAATTGACGTCAAGTTATCACTTGTGAGACAATTTGCTAGAATGACAATTTTATCAGTTTCGTTACTGTTACCCAGTACCAGTTCAGTTAACATGAACAAACTTTATACATACGCATACATGTAATTCATGACAATAATTTTTAAAAGTGTATAAAGCTATATATTCGCTACAACAACTTAAGGTTTTATCTGAAAAAAGGAGAATACTTCCAAAATGTCTGGGAATACTTCCAAAACTATAAAACAATGCATACAATGAAAATGATGCTTTCAACGCTTGTTTTGACAATGACTTCTGTGCTTGGTAAAAAGAACCATTTGATGACAATGTTACACCTCAATAAGTAAACTTTGTCACAATGTTTAACTTATTTTGATCATAAAACAAAACAATATTTTTTGGTCTATTTAACCCCTTTTGAATACCATAACAACAGTTTTATAAGTATTGACATTTATACCCCATGTTGTACAATATAGATTTAGTTTATTTAGCAAATTTGTAAACCTTCTTTCGAGTATGAAAATAAGACAGTGTCGTCTGCAAAAAGAAGTAAAAATAACTGTACATTATCTAAACTAAAAACATCTATTTCATTATTAAGCAAAAAGTCATACATATCATTTATAAAGAAAATAATATATAATAATATACACCTGAGTTATTTTCAAAAAAGTCAGACAAATCACCATTTATTCTTATGCTTGATTTAACACTTTTTTACATAGAACGCAATACTTTAACAATTTTAAGTGAAGTCCCGTATCTTATCATTTTGACCCATATTCCATTTTTGTAAACAATATCAAAATCTGGAAACAAAGTGATCCCTCGGAAGCATTAATCACAACAAAATTACATAAGAATTGCAGACTCGGTTTGATTGAGGCTGTACATGAGGGATAATGAATAAGTGCAACATCCCTCCCGCCCCTTAGCTAGCACCGGCTTGAGCGGTTATCAGTTCTCAACACTTAATAGTGCTGGCATCAATGATCCCGAAGGACCCTAAAAATATAACAACACTGAAGTGAAGTACGGGCAACTTTTTACAGCTGCCACACAGCACTTTACGGAAATCCACAAAAGCACAATATAGTTTCTTTTTTTCATAATTTAACACTTGATTTATAATTGAACTTAATACAAAAACACAATCTACTGTACTCTTTCCTTTGCAAAAACCAAATTGATATTCAGACAATAAACCATTTTCTTCTGCCCAAGCTCTTAAGCAAGTATCTAATAAAATAGAGTTGTTAAGAGAATTGACACCTCTATGCACCGACACGTATTATCTTTTAAGTTCTGCCGGATATGACACTGATAATTTCGATCTACTTAAAAAATATCTCTTTAGTATAAAATTATAATTTTCCACAAGTATAATGTCATGTACGAAAGCCTAATAGTGTCAAATGAAATAAAAAATAACATGCAAAGGCGTTATAACGCGAATAAAGGCATTATTACGCGAATCAAAAGGCGTAAGAACGCGAATAAAGGCGTAGCAACGCGAATCAAAAGGCGTAAGAACGCGAATAAAGGCGTAGCAACGCGAATCAAAAGGCGTAATAACGCGAATAAAGGCGTAGTAACGCGAATAAAGGCGTTATAACGCGAATCAAAAGGCGTAATAACGCGAATAAAGGCGTTATAACGCAAATCAAAAGGCGTAGTAACGCGAATAAAGGCGTTATAACGCGAATAAAAAGGCGTAATAACGCGAATAAAGGCGTAATAACGCGAATCAAAAGGCGTAATAACGCGAATAAAGGCGTAATAACGCAAATCAAAAGGCGTAGTTACGCGAATAAAGGCGTAGTAACGCGAACCCAAAGGCGTAATAACGAAAATTAAAACACATTATAATGCCAATTTAATACAATATTTATACTAATCAAATTCGCGAGAAAGGAAGACCAATATTGATCTGAATTTATTGCTCAAGATATAAACTCGTATACAATAATACAATATACATTTACAATAACTTTCATTCCATTTGCACAGTAATTATGCAAACTATTTGTCATAAACTAATAAAGACTCTTTAATATTTGCCAATATAAGATGACTTGGTGACTTATAGGTTATAAAGTATTACCTCCTTCAAATAACAATCCTCCTACGAAGTTTGAATATTGTGGGCCAAATGGAACTTAAGTTATGCTCCCGAAACCAAATTGCTTACGGACGGACGGACAGACAGACAGACGGACGGACGCACGTTCCAACATTTGGGTTTAGGGGCTATTTTCTTTGTTATTTTCTTTGTTCTCTTAAGGGCTACTAGCCCATAAACCCTTTGATCACGGATTGAACCTATTGTTCTCTTTTGTTCTCTTTACTGTTATATAGCCCCTAAACCCAAAATGTTTGCTCGGACGTACGGACGCCAGGGGTATAAAATAATATGCCCGAAATTCTTTCGGGCATATAATAAAACGTACATCTAGATCAATTCATTTAAATCAACATTGTTCTTCCTTCCATACATTAATAGGCCACTGTTTGGCATTTATATGGTATTAAATTAGCGTTATAACGCCTTTTGTTTTGCGTTATTACGCCTTTTGGTTCGCGTTATTACGCCTTTTGATTCGCGTTATAACGCATTTATTCGCGTTAGTACGCCTTTTGATTCGCGTAATTACGCCTATTGTTTCGCGTTATTACGCGAATAAAGGCGTTATTACGCTTTTCAATTCGCGTTATTACGCCTTTTGGTTCGCGTTACTACGCCTTTATTCGCGTTATAACGCCTTTGTTTCGCGTTATAACGCCTTTATTCGCGTTGCTACGCCTTTTTTCGCGTAATTACGCCTTTTGATTCGCGTTATTACGCCTTTTGATTCGCGTTATTACGCCTTTTGATTCGCGTTATAACGCCTTTATTCGCGTTGCTACGCCTTTTTTCGCGTAATTACGCCTTTTGATTTGCGTAATAACGCCTTTATTCGCGTTGTTACGCCTTTTTTCGCGTTGCTACGCCTTTCGATTCGCGTTGCTACGCCTTTTGGTTCGCGTTACTACGCCTTTATTCGCGTTATAACGCCTTTGTTTCGCGTTATAACGCCTTTATTCGCGTTGCTACGCCTTTATTCGCGTAATTACGCCTTTTGATTCGCGTAATTACGCCTTTTGATTCGCATTATTACGCCTTTTGATTCGCGTTATTACGCCTTTTGATTCGCGTTATTACGCCTTTTGATTTGCGTAATAACGCCTTTATTCGCGTTGTTACGCCTTTTTTCGCGTTGCTACGCCTTTCGATTCGCGTTGCTACGCCTTTTGGTTCGCGTAACTACGCCTTTATTCGCGTTATAACGCCTTTGTTTCGCGTAATTACGCCTTTTGATTCGCGTAATTACGCCTTTTGATTCGCGTTATTACGCCTTTTGATTCGCGTAATTACGCCTTTATTCGCGTTATAACGCCTTTGTTTCGCGTTATAACGCCTTTATTCGCGTTGCTACGCCTTTTTTCGCGTAATTACGCCTTTTGATTCGCGTAATTACGCCTTTTGATTCGCGTTACTACGCCTTTATTCGCGTTATAACGCCTTTGCATTTTTATTTTTTATTTCATTTGACACTATTAGGCTTTCGTAGTCATGAATATATTTATCTAAGAAAAAATAAAACAAAATTATGAATAGATGCTGTTTTCCTCCTTCAATTCCCGGCATTTTTTGTCAAGATGCTCTTGTGTGTTAAATAATGATGTAAAATAAGAAAGAAGGTGATTTGACACAATTCATTTTGGAAAACAATATGTTTAATTTAAGTATGTTTGGTTAAATATAAAACCACACGATTATCACGATTTTAATTGCGCAAGCAGTTTATACATGTTTTCCAAGATCTTGTTTTACATCAAACCATTTTAAAAGTTTGCATAAACATTAACATTTTCATTTTTTTTTATGTGACTGGCTATTACTTTGCAAATATTGAATGAACTGACTTCATATTGTTACAAAATATTCTTTATTCTACCACAGCCCGCACTTTTTGCTATTGTATATAGTGGAATCGAAAATGTGTGTTATTATGCAATAAAATTACCGTTGACGTTCTATATTTAAATATGTGTCGTAATCATTATACACGTGACGTCAGAACTAAAAAATCCGACGCGCTAAAAATAAGTACCGAAACAAATCAGGCGCAATTTTGCTTAATATCAGGTACGGCACCATTTATTTGTTGATGTCGTGTAAGAATCGAAATAATATATCCAAATCGGTGATTGTATCGCTTGATAACATCACTGTTTGTCGTTCGGATGCGCATCATTGTAACACTCGGGCTACGCCCTCGTGATATAATACGTCGCATCCGAACTCTCAACTGTGATGTTATAGAGCGATAAAATCACTGTTTGAGATATATTAGTTCTTAAGCAAAAACCTTCATGAAAACGTACAAATTGGCCTTGACACTTTTTCGACCTTGAATGCTACATTATTGAATTTTCACTGATTTTTGCTATAATTGACTGTTACTTGGTAATTAATGAATGGATTATCTTTATACTTTAACAAAACAACTTTTTGGGCAAGACCTTTTTAAAGATTGAACAGACCTTGGCATTAAGCTTTGTAACACCGCACTTTGGGGTCAAACGCACTTTGGGGTTCGACCCCAAAGAGCGTTACGTACTTTGGGGTCCGACCCCAGAGTGCGTTACACACTTTGGGGTCCAATTTTGACCCCAAAGTGCGTTAAACAGGTACATATGCATTTTTTAACATCAGACAAGCGACCGTACTTTGGGGTCATAAAAATTCAATCAATAAAATGAATTCTCATGATGTTTCAAATAATATATTGTAGTCAAAGCCAATGGTAAACAAAAATGAAGGTATTGAATAGAGGAAAAATATGTGTCCTGAATTATAGTAGAATCGATAGGGATTTTAAATGAGTGAAGAACTTTCATCAAATAAAGAATTTGTATCAATTAATAAGCTCAAAATATATTTTTCTTACATTTTCCATTTATTTCAAAAGAATGTACACCTTTCATTAACTCCATTGTTTTCAACTAATTTCATCATTTTCCCGTTTATTTTTATTTTTACATTTTATAGAAATATAATAGTCTTAGCATAGACAAAGGTATAAATTCTGGTAAATCTTAATAAGTCATTTCAGTAAAAATTGTGCCTGATTATAGGTTGAAATGGCCATTTATTTAGCTTATCTAAATGTGACATTTAAGAAACTTGATTAGGTGTATATCCGGCCTTAAGTAGTAGTCCGTACAGGCAGTACACACAAATATCATTTACTATTTAAGTAGTCACACATTCATAATCAAAAGGCTGTAAGCTCTGTGGTATCTTCTGATCTTTGCAACTAAATCGTACTGTATATCTGTGTTATTTTCCTGTGTAAGTTTATTTTTATATACTATAATTCATATTGCAGGGCACCGAGATGCAGCGACTGCGTTTAGATTTTTTACTGTAACAGTTTGAGTTTGATAGATACGGAATTATACATGACCAGAGTTGCGTCAAAAATCCTTTATGTTCATTTTCTTATGACAGCCACACTTTATCCTTGCATATCGTGGCTTCTCGACTGGGATTTGAACCCCAGACCTCTCGCACCTTGGACGAGCACGTTACCCCTGCACCACGGGGAAGTTATACGAAGAAAACCTGAATAAACTCAAATAATTCTATAGAATTTTAGGGTTTAAACTTTGTTATCCTTATTAATTTCGAGGTATTTTGTTCACGATAAACCTGTTATTTAACACTGATGTAAATGATTTAGCAAAAATCTTCTCGCCAAAACAGTCTGACATGTATATACTCCACTACTCGACAGTCAGATTTATCTGAAGAATTTGGTAATCGACATCACTAAAAATAGCATTTTCCTTGATTTAGATGATATTCATTCGTGTAATTTGTGATCAATTCTATAAGCCAACACTACTTTTAAACTTTTAATGCGTTGTAAACTTGTTTGATACTTGTAGCAAAATAAAAATATTTTTTTCTTTTACATCGCTAATTGTTAGCTGTTTTGAGAACTGTTTTGTCGTGAAGCGCTGTGCCAGAGATTGAATGTCAGCATTGTATTTTCTGATCTGCGATCAGAAAATACAATAATGTAAAGTTCTCACTGGGGTGGAAAATCCAGACGGGATGGTGGGGTCCCGATCACCCCGATATTATAAAAATAACGTTTTAAAGGTTCATTGTGCTTTTATTTGTATTTCTTAAGCTTTTTTTAATTTTGGTGTACTTCAATAGTATCAAAAAAGTTACTCATTTGCCAATTATCTGAACCATCCTTTTCATCTGCTGCTTTTTGGAAAGGAGTACAGTTATAGTGAATTAGTATTTTGCAACTTTTGTGACAATTTTTCACATTTATCGTAACTTTATTCAGGTAACAAGTATCTTTAATATCTCTGATACTATTATTTAAACATCAACAATTCATGTTTGCCCTTTCTAAAGAAGTATGTAAGACTTCCCATTATAAAGCCTCTGGCGAACGGTTGTTACGGAGCTTACAAAAAACTTAAGTTTGTTGATAAACTTAATAATGTCTTTGTAAAAATCACTATTTATGGTCTGGTCTAGAAACCAGAACATTGCAATAGAGTATTTTATAGTGTTTTTTTTAGGAAAAATATTAACTGCATTTTATTTCATCCCCATCTTATTTAAAATGGGGCTTAATATGGCACAAAAGTTATCAAGTAAATGACTGACAGAACATGATATTTTTACAGCATCTTTTAATTTTAGGATACATTTACAATTTATGTACTAGAGTACTTTGTTATATGGACACAATTTTAGATATTTCAGGTGGTAAAATTAATGAAACTTTTATCACTTAAGCATCAAACCGCCATCTTGAACTGCATCTAATATTTCAATGTCGCAGATCGAAAATAAGTCAGAACTCAGTATTTAAGCTGAACTCATTTGACACCTTAGGAACTTTTGAACTCAAAGTGCGTTGATATGTAGCATAATTACGCACTTTGGGGTCAATTTCTCGATTTTGACCCCAAAGTGCGTTTGACCCCAAAGTGCGGTGTTACAAAGCTTTACATGACTTTGACCGTTAATGTCAAATTATTAAATTTTGGTTAAGATCTCATATTTTTGTTATTTATGTACGAAATTGATTTAAAACTTAAAAAAGAGTACTTGTATCAAGCTTATTGAATAATTTAGATATGACATTCACCCTAAATTGACCTTAAATGTCATAGTCAAGTTAATGAAATGCTCCTGTTTTTTTTTTGTAGTTGGCTATGACTTTGTTATTTATAAATTTGTTAAGTTTATATCAAGAGACAGCATCTTAAAGGTCAATACCTTCATGTATATCAAACTGAAATTGACCTTGACTTATGTTTGACATTGATCTTGATGGTCAAATGATTTAATTTTCACTGATTTTTGCTATTATTTGATGTAACTTTGTAATTAATCAATTGATTATTTTTATACTTGGACATAACGACCTTTTAAACTTGACATTCTAAATGTTGAACTGACCATGACTTAAGCTTTAAATGGTCATCAAGTATTGAATTTTGTTTAAGTAGTCATATTGTTTATTTATGTAAAAATTTGATACATAGGTAATAAAACAACACTTGTGACAAAACAGACACTGCGAATGATAATTCAACATGACCTTGACCTTAAAAAGACATTGGCCTTCAAATGATTGAATATCGATTATCTATATTTTCTTAACAATATCATTTTTATGGAAGGAAAGGAGTCATACTTAAACAAAACAACTATCGTGACTAGACAAAAAGGAAAACAAGAGCACCGCTAGTCGGATAATGATATGCCCGAAAGTGGTTTTTAATAAGGGTGAAGCATTTGTAAGACATTACATAAATTAAATAAAGTATTACCTCCTTCAAATAGCAATCCTCGTATAAAGTGGGCCAAATGGAACTTAAGTTATGCTCTGGAAACTGTTTTCAGTTTTGAAGTAATAGCGACCTTTAACTCAATAGTGGTCTTCTACCCAATATGGACAATCATGCTATGAAGTTTCAACACTATGTGCCAAATAGAAATTAAGTAATTTTCTGAAAACTGTTTTCAGTTTTAAAGAAATAGTGACCTTGACATTTGACCTTGTGACCCTAAAATCAATAGGTGTATTCTACCAGACATGGACCATCATCCTATGAAGTTTGTGGGCCAAATAGACCTTAAGTTACGCTCCAAAAACTGTTTTGAGTTTTAAATTAATAGTGACCTTGACCTTTGACATTGTCGGCAAAATATACCTTAAGTTATGCTCCGGAAACTGTTTTTAGTTTTAAAGTAAAAGTGACCTTTGACCTTTGACCTTGTGACCCCACAAAATCAATAGGAGTGTTCTACTCAAAATGGACAGTCAGCCTATTAAGTTTGAACACTGTGGGCCAAATGGAGCTTAAGTTATGTTCCGGAAACTGTTTTCAGTTTTAAGGTAAAATAGTGAGCTTGACCTTTGACCTTGTGTCCCTTAAATCAATAGAGGTATTCTACCCAATATGGACAATTATCATTTTAAGTTTGAATTTTGAGGGACAAATAGAACTTAAGTTATGCTCCGGAAACTGTTTTCAGTTTTAGAGTAACAGTGACTTTGACCTTTGACTTTGTGACCCCAAAATCAATATGGGTCTATTGCCTAATATGGACAAATCAACCTATTAAGTTTAAAAACTGTGGACCAAATTGAACTTAAGTTATGTACCGGAAACTGTTTTCAGTTTTAAGGTAAAATAGTGACCTTGACCTTTGACCGTATGACCCCAAAATCAATGGTGGTCTTTTAACCAATATGGACAGTCATCCTTTGAAGTTTGAATATTGTGGGCCACATGGAACTTATGTTATGCTCCGGAAACTGTTTTCAGTTTTAAAGTAACAATGACCTTGACCTTTGAATTTGTGACCCCAAAGTCAATAGCGTTCTTCTACTCGATATGAGCAATCATCCTATGAAGTTTGAACACTGTGGGCCAAACGGAACTTATGTTATGCTTCGGAAACTGTTTTGAGTTTTAAGGTCATATTGTCCTTGACCTTGTGACCCCAAAATCAATAAGTGTCTTTTTACCTAATATGGACAATCATCCTTTGAAGTTTAAATATTGTGGGCCAAATTGAACTTAAGTTATGCTCCGGAAATCAAATTGCTAACGGACGGACGGACCGACGGACGTTCCAACATTTTGGGTTTAGGGGCTATTTTCTTTGTTATTTTCTTTGTTTCCTAAGCGCTACTAGCCTATAAACCCTTTGATCACCGAATGAACCTATTGTTCTATTTTGTTCTCTTTACTGTTAAATAGCCCCTAAACCCAAATGTTTGCTCGGACAGACAGACGGACGGACGGACGGACGTCTGGGGGATAAACATAATATGCCCGAATTTTTTTCGGGCATATAAAAAAATCCGTAAAGACATACAAAACAAAAACATTGAAAATGTTGCAGGCTCGGTTTGATTGACAGTAATGGAATGTGCAAGTTCTAGCACAAACTTTATCAGAGTAAAACATTTTGGAATTTGGAAACATCCGCAGATGTTTATTTTGCGGTTTTCATGGAACTTTCAATAAGACACGTTAGTGCTATTCCACGAAAAGCGACATTTGGTCCCAAAGTAAAAATATGCGTTAGCCCTTAACGATAAAACAATGGGCGGAAATATATAAAATGGAATTTTGAAAGGGGATTTAGAGGTTGTGAAGCCTGCATATCACAGATAATACGTCAAAAGACAAATTTTAAAAAAACAGGCCATATCTCCTATGCGTGATTCTACAGTATTCAAGTGAGGAATACTAATACTATCCGATAAAGAAAAAGTCGAATCATGAAAGAACTAAAATACCACAAACAAAATAATTAGGAACGTACAAAACGATAAAACGACAAAATTGAAAATGTTGATGTTGCAGGCTCGGTTTGATTGACCCTGTTCATGGACGGTAATAGAATGTGCAAGTTACCGTCCACGCCCCCTTGCAATAGATTAAGCAATATCCAACATTTAATATGAACTGGTAATTTTTTAAAAAATCTAGTGATGCCCCCGTAGGGGGGGGGGGTGGCACTTGTTTCAAAATAAGACGCTAACAAATAGTATCAGTAGCAAATATTTATTAAACCTTTAATAACTCTACCATAGCAGCTTAGTTAATACACTACAGTTGGTAATCTTTTGATAAACACGCTCGTTTATTTTTTTTTAATAACTTGAACGTTATTACTTTTTTATGCAGAGATCTGATAGAGAAAAAAACACTTCAAGCGTAATATAGATGGTATTGAAAACAAAAGCAGATTAAAATATCAACCGCAACAACAGCAGAAACAAAAACATTCATTCGACATCGCATTTCAAACTTTTGTTATGAAATATGTACACTTTGCTTACAAAATTATATAACATTACTGCTCTTTTAAAATATACATTACTTGCAATGACACTTCATATTTTATTTAAGGAGTAGTAAACAATGACCAAGCTCATTAGAAACACTATATGATGGCTACAGCAGTGCCGACTGTGCAGACTTCTAAATTCTTCAACTGGATAAAGGCTGCTCTAGCCGTTTTATACACAAAAGAGGAAGTAGAGCCAGTTGTTGTCAGTGAGATCAAAGATTTCCAGCAGAACTCTCTAAATACAATTTCCTCATCAAACAGCCTACCAGCCGGAAGCACCTGTTCTAACTGCTGTACGGAAAATCTCATTGTTTGTCTAACAAACAGACTTTGCAACGCAAAACGTGGAAAATGCAGTTACCATAAAAACAATGCAACACAATATCGCCAATCTGGCTGCCCGAATAAAATTTGTCATAATCTAAAATTTGAAATTCAAAAAGCACATCGATATCATGGTCCATCGTATAAAAATACAGACGCAACAAAATGGTGCAGCAATGTTTGGGAAATTGCCAAATGTTATCTCCCACCAGACGGATACAAGGATGTATCGAATGCTGCAGAGACTGATTTTAATGGCATCATTAGTGTCATTATTAATCACAAAGGATTTGAGGCGAAAATACAAGACGACTTGTCCAAGAAGAATAATATATTTGAAAAGGTAAAGGTTAAATTATGACATATTTATTGTATACTCAATTTGGTTTTTAAATTTCTTTCTATTTTACAACTGTTTGCTTCATATAAGGGAGCAATATATGTTATTTTTGTATAACGGTTCGGGTGATATAAAATCTTGACAGGTAATATATCCACATATATCACTCCAAAACCAAAAAAAATAATTTTATTACACTTCCCCTGCCGAGTTAAGGCGATTTGAAAATAAATCAATGCTAACTTAATATTAATCATTGCTAACGTCGAAATAAGATTCCCTTCATCACTACATGACGTCACATAAATACATGACGTATTTTCTTTCGAACCTAACGAATGTAAACAAGAGAAAAGGAGTAGTTTGTTGAACGCACTTTTTTGGAATTAATATCAAACCTTCACAGGGTCATATTTGTTTTCAATACCGATGAGAATATGTATGATTACTCTATTTTGGTAAATATTTATCATTTGACAGTTAAAAAGTGCTTGTAAATCGGAATTTACATCGCGTGTATATTACCCGTCTAGTTCGGTAATATCAATTTCTTTCGGGTGATCAATATCCAATCAAAAAGGCGGAAAAAATCTGGAAGGGTAATAATTTAATATCATACGAGTCATTATTGAAACAAGTATGAACGAGCAATTGACTACATAACACCGTTTTGTTATTTTTGTTTCAAATCACAGTCTGTCCATCTATGTCATACAAGTGTCATAATGCAATTTGTTGAGATTCATCTTAAACGTATATTTGTTAAAGAAATATCGTATCAATTATTCACTTGACCAAACTATATTAACATATTTCCATTCAGGGCAGAGATGTTGGTAGAGCTGTCAGACATTCTCCTAATCTGGAGGTCGAGGATACAGATCTAACACAATATTTTACCATTTTAAACAACATTTTGACCGATCCTGGATTCGTAGCAATGAATAAATCCCCAAACAATGCAATTCAGAAATTGGCGAAGGTAATCATTTTATGCCTCCACAAAGTGGGGAGCATATAGCGTAGCACTTGTCCGTCCGTCCGTACGTATGTCCGTCCGTGCGTTGGGTATTTTCTTTGATTGTTGGGTACTTTTTTACACAGTTAAATACCCATCAACAATACAAATGTAAGGATGTCCGTACGTCTGTCCGTACGTACGTCCCGAAATCTTGTGAACGCAACTCCTCTTAAACCGTATAGCAGATTTTGCTTAAACTTATAGGGATGAACAACCTTAATGTGTAGATGGTAGGAAAGGAAGGAATTTTTGCTGCGACCTAATTTAACAGAATTATGGCCCTTTGTTAATTTTTTCACAATATACTATTTAGAAAGTTTGTGAACGCAAGTCCTCTTAAACCGGATGCAAATTTTGCTTCAACTCCCAGGAATGAACAACCTTAATGTGTAGATGGCAGTAAAGGAAGGAATTTTTGCTGCAACCAAATTTAAAAGAATTATGGCCCTTTGTTGATTTTTTCACTGTATACCATATAGAAATTTTGTGATCGCAACTCCTCTTAAACCGGATGGCAGATTTTGCTTAAACTTCCAGGGATGAACAATCTTAATGTGTGAAGGGACTTTTGCTGCGACCAAATTTTACAGAATTATGGCCTTTTTTATTTTTTCACTATATACCATATATATGTTGTCAGTGGGGGGCATCCGTGTCCTTTGGACACAGTTCTAGTTGTTTAAATTTTCTATAACGACTTTACGAATAATAGTGAGGGTTTCCTACTCAACGGGGGTCATAAACTTAATTATTCGCTTCTAACATCACCCACTGAGTTGAGATATTTAGAATATTTTTTGACTGAATTTCGGCGCTTTATGAAATAAGAAAGCTCTTTGTTAAGTTTTGCATACACCATCGACTCTATCTTCAGAAATGCCAAAAGTTTCCACTTGAGACTTAACACATGTTTTAAGATCAAAATAAGAGGTCATTAAATAATCTTGGAATGTAGTGGTATTGCCTTTAAAGTTATTCATCAAACAAAAGCTTTTCAGCTGTTTCAAGAGTAAAGCCACGATCAAACTTAACACAACGGCTAAATTGATTATACATAATGATTCAAAATAAAACAATAATTATGTTAAATATAACTTTGTAATCCGGACATTATTTCTTAGTTCCCATGAAAGTTATTCTCTAAAGCACATTTGAAATAGTTTGGGTTTCTTTTAAAAATCCTCTCAATGAAATAAAGTATGCAAGCAGCGATATTCTTGCTGTTATTGAAATAAAATTAACTTAAGAAAATTTGACAAAATATAAATACTCGTTTTGATATATTTTTTTTAAAAAGTGTTCTATTACATTCCTATTATTCATGAATTACTTGATTATAAATGTTTCAAATTGTTTCATCTTCGAAAAGGCTAGGACAATCCGGATATAAGACATTGGTGAAAAAAGACTATGGAAATAAATAAATAGATATTAAATCAATTCCTGTATGAAATGCGTCACTATACATGTATATGACACAGTATTCTTCAAGGATTGATAATAAATAATTCAATGCACTCAATCCTTTTTCCATAATTTCAGCTTCAAAGTGACGATTTGATCATTGGGAAAGACGTTGTACGTAAAGTTTTGGACGATGTAAGAAAAACAATTCAGGAACAAATAAAAAATGAGATGAATGAGTACAAACAGAAGACTGAAGAAAGAAAATTAGAGCTGATTAACATTATAAACTTAAAAGTAAAAGATATTGAAGAGAAGGGAAATGTTTCACTTGTCCAACTGAATGGTGCAGTGCAATCGTCCATTGATGCTTTTGAGGCTAAGGTGAAAGAATCTATTCAAGAGATAGACAGTCAGACAAAGAAAGGAAAAGAAACCCTTGAAAGTGTTACCAATGATGGCGTTCAAAATGTCAACAAAGAAAAAGAAAATGCAATGAAGGAGATACAAAAAGCTGCAGAAAAATGTAAGAAAATACTTTAGTTATCTAAGCCTACATATATTCTTACAAACATAAGCTAATCAAAAATTACAAAGTACGTTAAAAAAATTTGTCCATACATTTAATTTATTCAAACATTTCTATTTTGCATGGCAATAAAGATCATACTTATATGTTAATTTTCTTCGAGTTTGACATGCATTATGCTTATTGAAATATGTTTTCAGCAAGAGGTAACGATGCCGCATTGAAATCGTCCATTGATGCTTTTGATGCTAAGGTGATTGAATCTATTCAAGAGATAGACAGTCAGACAAGGAAAGGTAAAGAAACCATTGAAAGTGTTACCAATGATGGCGTTCAAAAAGTCAACAAAGAAAAAGAAAATGCAATAAAGGAGATACAAAAAGCTGCAGAAAAATGTAAGATAATACTTCAGTTATCTAAGCCTTTTCTTACAAACATAAACTAATCAAAAATTACAAAAAGTACGTTAAAAACATTTTGTCCATACATTTAATTTATTCAAATAATTTTTATAATTTCTATTTTGCTTGGCAATAAAGATCATACTTATATGTTAATTTTCTTCGAGTTGTTCGTCATGTATTATGCTTATTGAAATATGTTTGCAGCAAGAGGAAGCGATGCCAATGCTAAGATCTCTGAGGATACGTATCAAAAGAAGAAAGAAGGTAAGAAAAAGATTTATTAATGTACCACCTTCGTTAATGATATCACAATGGCTCTTTTACATGTTTAAATTATAGCCCTTGACACTCCCTTTGAAGATCCCCGCCAAAATAAAGCTAGGGAAGGTAAACATACGATTTGAAAGAACATGCTTGTCTTTTAAATAAAGGATGAATGCTTTGCCACGTAGAACATCATTTTGGATGTTATCCGATACGGAACACTCGAATGGACGTTGCTGGAATGAAATATCAACTTGTCTGTTTTCGTTTACACGAAGAAACAACTTAAGTGATATCCCTACCGTGAAGTAAATTTTTTACCACTTTATCTTGCATGGAACATGATCCTAACCCTCTCCTTGGCCCAATGGCAATAAAAAGTTTACAGATCTTGTTAAAAAATGTAATGCTTACATGTAATAAAGCATCCAACAAACTTTTAAAATCGTGCTACAATGCTTTAACGAAATTACTTTCGTGCTTAACACAACATTTAACCATTTCATGAAAGTGAGTCTTTATAGACTCATGCAATAAGGACTATAAATGCATATTGATCGGCATACTTCCACATTGTCAACATTTACTGTATAAAAGTGCTGGCTCCAGTACATTTGTGAGGGCTCGTTCAAACTTGTCAATGACTTGATCACTTTGAATAAATGTTAGTGATTCATTTTTAATTTTGCTCTTTGAACTGTTTTGTGCTGAGCCAAAACTGAACGTTCGGACAATGTTATGTGCAAGATAAAGTGGATCAACATTAATTTCAAGAGAGGGCACTCACTCAAGAAGTTTGCCATTGTGAAAGAGTATGACAAAACAAGATCAACGAGGATGGGTGGCATTAGATGAGCCCATCTCCACACCGCAACATGGAACTACCAGCAAGATGCACAGCAGGATACCTAACAAAACAGGACAGAGCCCGAGGCAAAGCATGGACGAGGTGTCAATTTAAATAATACATAATAGCAAATTATAGAAGCCGACAAGGAAATTAAAAAAGACGATTAGTTAATATGCCCAGGAAACACAGTGATGCTATTTAGTAAAATTCTAGCAACGCCAGTTTGGGGTATTTCGTATTGAATTTGAACCCAATGTTATGAGAAAAATGTTCAACGTAGTTTGTCGTTCTTTGATTAAAAAATGTTACAGTCATATCGGCGTATTGGATGTCTTGTTTTTCTCTTTATTTTTTTAAACCATTTATTTGTTACCCCGCCCGGCGTTGGCTCTTGTTATTAACAAACAAATCCTATCAGATCTAAATCAGATATTTTCAAAAACTTTGTTGTTGTTTTTCAGCTTTGTTGAGGGTTGTACAACAATTATTGGTATACATTTGTAGTATACCTTACATACATTATACACGTTGAAATACAAACGATGATAGTAAGCCAATTAAATATGTATCTTAACAGGGAAACTGAATTAAAAAATGGGACGATTGGTTTAACAAAACATAAAACCTTGCCCATTTTGGTGCTGCGAATAAATGATTGAATTTTTCGTAATATTAACAACAAATGATACAACATTTCCTACTAACTCTTATCGAGTATTGTGCCATTGAATGATTTACGGTTTTGATCGGCAATAATTGTGATTAAAACAGTGTACCTACAAAAAGCTTGATTTTAATTTGCAAATATATTGCAATCTATTATCTAAGAGATATATATATCTATTTGTAATCTACTTTGTTTTTTGTGGACATTTTATGCTTATTTCCACATGATTATGCGTTATTCAACATTGGATGTATAAGAAGTCACCAATGCAATTGCATTCTTATTTATTTTGAAATGAACATGTGTTATGCAAGAAATGAACATGTGTTATGCAACATTGAATATATAAGAGATCACTATGTCCGTGCCATAAATGAAAAACATGCACAATGATGTCGCTAGAGCACATGACATTTTATTGAAAGTGAAAATTGGTGCTGTACCAAATTACAGGGCAAAACACCAGACACCTTAACTATGCATATCTGAAGCTGTTGGCTGCTATATACTGTAGTTAGAGTTACAAAACCTTATACCTATGGAAACTAGGCAACGGATATCTACGTCTCAATAACAACATTTTAAATGCTAGACTGTCATTCACCGACGAAGTTTTGATGCGTGTGCATGCAATTAGGAGGCAAATATGTACCATGTACCATCTATAATTTAAAAAGCAAGACAGATGAGATGTGTTTTCACCAATTAGGAAATATAAAACATATTCTACTTAGAATCATCTTACAGACGTACTCAATTGTAAAAAATTTCAATGAAAATGCATCTTCTGTAATATAATGGAATGGGATCTGTATAAGCTGACCCAGTTATGGTTTGTGGAGGAATTAGCTTATGATAAAAGCACAAAGCTTTATGTGTTTATCGAGGTTAAAATCGCTGACTTGAGATCACAGGTCCCTCACCACTGTAGGTTCGATCCTCACTCAGGTCGAAATCTTTCATGTTAGGAAGCCATCCAGCTGGCTTACGGAAGGGCGATGGATCTACCCAGGTGCCTGCTCGTGTAATAATGACCAAAGGGCACATTGTGTCTTCCTTTGACACCGATACTATAAATAGAAAAAGCTTGTCCGATTTTAACAGGTCAAACTTGTAATGGGATTTAATTGAATGTTCACAGGAGTAATCAGTACCATCCAAAGCTGTGCTTATCGCCGGCACGTTCGTTTAATTAAAAAATAATCTGTCACAGGTCAAACTGCTAACTGGATCTCAACATTACTTCACAGGAGTGATCAGTACCATACCTAGTTGCACGTTTAGCTTCGCTGCAAAACCGACCAGCAGAGACATACATAGATTGTCCGACTTTCAGTGGTCAAACTATTGGCAGGATTTCGACAAACTTCCCAAGAGTCAGCTGTACAAGCCCTAATTGTGAATCTTACTAGCAAGTTCTGCATCGTTGCACAAAATGGCCATGAAATCTTAAAATAGAAAATCATTGATCGGCTTTTACAGGTCATACCACTCTCAGGTTTCCGACCAAACTTCAGAGGAATTATCAGTAGAAACCCTAGTTGTGCAAATCGCTGGCACGTTCCGCTTGGCTTCACAAAATGGCCGCCAAATTTAAATAAACATCTCCGGCTGCCACCACAATCCAAAGTTGTGATGACAATTCGCTTTAACTATAGTAATGGTACTTACCTTAGTTGTGGATATCGCCAGCATAATCTGCTTTGCTGCACAAAAGGACCACCAGAGGTAAAAATGGAAAATTCGTGTCCAACTTTCACTTGCCAAACTGCTTATTGGATTGGGACAAAACGTCACAGGAGCTATCAGTACAAATCACAATTGTGCCAAGTGTGGGCATATTCAACATCACTGCACAAAATTAACACCAAAGCTAAAAATAGAGAAACAAAATTGACTGGCTGTCATAGGACAAACTGCTGGGGGAAATTTGCTGAAACTGTACAGAAGTGATAGGTACCAACCCTACTTGCTCATCTAGCCGGAACGTTTCGTTTCACCGCACAGAATAGCCGCGAGAGCTAGAGTAAGAAATACGTGTCAAGTGTTCATAGATCAAACTGCATGTAAAATTTTGATATAAATACACCAAACTAAACTTACCTTCAAGGTTATATGTACATGTATGCTGACATTTCACTGATTTTTTACTATAACTGTTAATATCAAAGGTAAGTGGAAGATTTATTATCGTGGAACCAGTCTTAAATGAAATTATGCGTTAACACGTTTTATCTATCAATATCAAAGGTAAGTGTGTCGTATCTCTACCTTAAGGGGAACTGTTTCACATGAAACAAACACCTTGGTGTGGCATTGGACTGTAATAAGACGTCTGAATTTTTAAATCAATTAGTTTGTTAATTTTTAGAAACTAGGAAATAAGTATTATTTGAAGAAATTTAATGTGCATTTTTAAAAGTTTTGTAATTTTAGATCGACTTTTTAAAAATAACAAATCTAGATATTGTTACAGTCATTTCGGCTTTCCTGTCCGCAAAAGTGTATGTTGATCATGATTTAAGGGATTTTTGGCGAATTGTCTTTATATTTGATCATAACAATCCTTATGTAAATCAGACTGACCTTTACTCTTCTCTTTATGACTTTGACTTTGAAGGTCATTTTTTTTAATTTTCATATTTTGTTACTGTAATTGACTGTAACTTTATTGATCCCCTTAAGCTAACCTGACCACATCGCGCTCAAGGTGTGCTATTGTGGTATCCCAGTGTTTGTCGTCTGTTGTCAATTGTTTACCATTTTTTATTTTTAAACGAAATATGCTCCTTAACCCCTGCTAGATCCGTCGTTCGTCGTCCGTCGATATGCGTCAACAATCATTTTCTCCTCAAATACTATATGGCAGATTTACCTCAAATTTGGTCTCTAGCATCCTTGTGACAGTCACACTTAAATTTGCTCATTTCATTACAATTGACCTCAACAGAGCTGAAAATAGGAAAAACTTTTAAACATTTCCTACTTCCAAAATAAATAATGGATGTTCACTAAACTTTGACTGTAACATTCTAAGGCGGTCTTTTAATCATTTTACTAATATTTCCAATCTGAAAGTCCAAATTAATGAAAAAGAACTCAAACTTCCTATTACGTATTGGATTCCTAAATTACATAAAAAACCTTACAAAGCCAGATTTATGGCTAATTCTACATCTTGCACTACAAGTAAACTTTCTATTTTATTGACGTCTTGTTTGACTGCCATTAAAACACATGTTATTAGATATTGTGATAAAGTCTATGAAAACACAAGCAAACATCTCTTTTGGTCAATTAAAAATTCTGGTGAAATCTTGGATAAATTCAAAATTAAGAACTTTCAAGCTTCAACTGTCAGTACATACGATTTTTCTACACTTTATACAACTTTGCCACATAAATTAATCAATGATAAACTAATTTCCCTTATTCAGAAAACTTTTGCACGGGAAAAAGTTACCTTTCTAGCATGTAATTCTAAAAAAGCTTTTTATCCCCCGCCGAAAAGTTTCGGCGGAGGATATAGAAATAGTCTCCGTCCGTCCGTCCGACCTTCCGTCCGTCCGTCCGAAATTTTTGTCCGGAGCATATCTCTAAAAGTATTTGAGTTATCAACTTGAAACTTCATAGGTGGATAGACCTCATTGAGGAGGAGTGCAGTGCACAAGAATGATAACTCTCTTTGCATGATTTTTGAGTTATTGCCCTTTGTTATTCTTCAAAATTGATTTTTGTCCAGAGCATAACTCCAAAAGCCTATGAGATATTAACATGAAACTTCATAGGTGCATAGATCTCACTCAGGAGGTGTGCAGTGCACAAGAATGATAACTCTTCCTTTCATAATTTTTGAGTTATTGCCCTTTGTTATTTTTCATACCTAATTTTTCACCTGAGTGGAGCATAACTCAAAAAGTGTTTGAGATATCAACATGAAATGTCATAGAAAGATAGATCTTATTGACGAGGAATGTTGTGCGCAAGAATGATAACTCTTCCCTATACAATTTTTGAGTTATTGCCCTTTGTTGTTTTTTTCATGCTATTTTGTCCAGAGCTTATCTCAAAAAGTATTTGAGGTATCAACTTGAAACTTCATAGGTGGATGGATCTCATTGAGGAGGAGTGCAGTGCTAAAGAATGATAACTCTACCCTGTATTATTTTTGAGTTATTGCCCTTTGTTATTTTTCAAGATTAATTTTTGTCCAGAGCATAACTCAAAAAGCCTTTGAGTTATCAAAATGAAACTTCATAGGTGCATAGATCTCACTCAGGAGGTGTGCACTGCACAAGAATGATAACTGTACCTTTTATAATTTTTGAGTTATTGCCCTTTGTTATTTTTCATACTTAATTTTTCAATTCAATTTTTTTCTCAAAAAGTATTTGAGGTATCAACTTGAAACTTCATAGGTGGATAGATTTTACTGAGGAGGGGTGCAGCACACAAGAATGATAACCTACCTTGCATTATTTTCAGTTATTGCCCTTTGTTATTTTCAGCCATCAGTATTCACATATGTTTCAAATCTGTAATCACTATAGCCATCAGTTTTCATTACCAAAAGACCTCTCAAAATGGAATTATTCTGCTCTACTACATATACATTCTTCCAATGAGCAAACACATTCGGCGGGGGATGGCCATGTTGACATGGCTCTTGTTTTACTAACGGTATTGTTAAACATTATACTAAGCTAAGTTTAGAAAACCCTTCAAATTGTTTTTGTATTTAACTAATTGAGAGATGGTCACCAAACTTTAGCTGTAGCATTCTTAGACAGTATGTTTTCAAATGTATACAAATTAATTTAACTGGCCTCTTTTAGGGGCCGCTATAGCTAAGTTTAGAAAACCTTTCAAACATTTTTCTTTTGTATTTAACTAAGTGAGGATGATCACCAAACTTTGGCTGCAACATTCTTAGACAGTATGTTTTTAAATGTATTCAAATTAATTTGATTGGCCTCTTTTAGGGGCCGCTATAGCTAAGTTTAGAAAACCTTCAAACATTTTTTTTTGTATTTAACTAATTGAGGGATGATCACCAAACTTTGGCTGTAGCATTCTAAGACAGTATGTTTTCAAATGTATTCAAATTAATTTGATTGGCTCCTTTAAGGCCTCTCTAGATCTAGAAAAAAGAGAAAAAACTTTTTAAAAGCGTCTGTTACTGCACTTATTGATGGACGAGCACAAAACTTTGTCTGAATAATTTTTGGATAGTTTTTTTTATTAAATTTGCTCATATGAATTTGATTGGCCCATTTTTATTAGCTGCTAAAGCTTTAAAATAGAAAAACCTTTAGATGTTTCCTTCTATTGGACTAATTGATGGATGACAACCAAACTTTGTCTGTAAGATTCTTAGGTAGTCTTGTATCATATTTGCTCATATGAATTTGATTGAGCCCTTTACGGGGCCGCTAAAGCTAAAATGCCCCATATCATGGCATTTCCTCAAATCATAGTTTAATAATGAAAGGGAAACTACTCATGTTGGATGTCTTCCATACATTTGTACATGTTATGCAATTTTTCTAAAAGAAAATGGAATAGCTGGGAGAACGTTTTAATGTCATGACCTGTTTTTTTTTCTGAGATCTTGAAGAAATAATCTGAGGTCATGTGTTTTGTATCTGAACATTAAACATATCTGCACATTGTCTTTCATTTGACATGCTAAAATATGACATCACAAGACACTACTGCACTTAGGAGTTCAATTGTAAAGCATAAACTATATTTCTGGAACTGTTTAGTGTTCACAAATGCAATGGTAGAAATGAATTCATCTTCTGTTTGAACTTACACATGCATCATAAAACTTTCTGCAGCGTCATTTGTAGGTCTGTGAAGAGAATTTTCCCCGGGAGTTAAAAAGGCTAAAGAAAAATTAAATTTGTTTCCTGTACCTGATTAACATGTTAATTTTTTAGCTCACCTGATTGCGCAGTGGTCAAGGTGAGGTATAGTAATGTGGCTCTTTCCGGCGTCCGTCGTCGTGCGTCGTTCGTTGTCAACAATTGGGTTGTTAACACTCTAGTAGTCACAGTTTTGATTTGATCACCATCAAATTTTGTCAGAATATTTGCCTAAATAAAATACAGGTCAAGTTTGAAGGTGGGTCATCTGGGGTCGAATGATTGACATAATTATTTAAACAGATAAATGCGCTTTTTCAAAAATAAATCATATTTTCGTAGCCTCGAACTTGTTTTCGCGAAAATAGCTTATTTTCGGTATCTAGCATGTGTGGTTTAAGCACCTAATAGAGTATTAAGGTTAATTTTTTTTACCAAAATCCACCTAGCATACAGTGTCAAGAAATACTCCCCGACTTACCGAGGCATAATTAACTGATTGTATACTAAATTTAAGATTTTCAATTCAACCCCTTTTTATTATTTTCAAAATGCAAGTTTACACATATCCGTGTTTTTTTGTAAAACATATTCTATATAACCACTTAGTGCATTACGGTAAATGAGAGAGGGATTACGCTGATTATACCCTAATTTCCTCAACCGCAACTTTTCGGCCCTTTCTGTTGATATTGATAATAGCCGAGGATATTCCGCTCGTAATTTCCCACTGGCTCATTGGTATGTTATTTTATTTGTAAATTATTAAATAAAGTTTCCTTTTAAAAGGAAAGGCTTGCACAATTGTGCCTTCATCCCAACCCTTTAAAATTGTTTTTTTTTTGGTTTCAATTTATTATCACATTTTTTTTAATTACGGTATTTGTATATCATAAAGGGTTTATTTAGTTCTCTATTGTATAAAACGATTAAAGAAAATGATCAAACGTGATACTGAAGGAAAACAAGTGTGCACATTTCATTTCCCCTTTTTCGCAGCGAAATCATTCCTTTGTTTTATAGACAAGTAAATGCACTAAAATACTTCGTTACGTGGTACCAATTAATAAGCATGTATCAACTATGTTACACGATCACAAATAGACGATGCGCTATGTGGCAAGGTTAATGATATGCATGGGCTATTTTTAGATTACCTCATGCGTTCAGTAGATCTAAATATAACTCAATCATGCGTGATTTGGTAAGCAGGACCACGCTTTGAAGACGGAATACTACTACAGTCACCATTCTCTATTGTATAAAACTAATACAGACAAAATACAATTATAAAAGAAAGTAACTTTTGCGTCTTGAAAAACAATTGAAACGGAACAATTTCGTTTATAATTTATTACGGTTTAAACCGATAAATCAAGTAAAAATAGAAATCCTATTTATATAAACAAACTGGGATTACCGAAGTAACTAAAATAGCTTAGATTTCCGTAATATTACTTCGTCTGATTCCGCAGTATGACGGAATCGCCCGAATTGTCACGATTGCAATCGGAACTACATCGGCTATTATCATTAATCCGAAGAGTGACGGAAAAGGCCGAAAAGTTGCGATTGGCACGAATGCAGCTGGTTTCCCGTTCAATCATGCACCAACAGATGTAAGCAGGAAACCACCTAACCGGAACAAGTTTTCCAAATGAAATGGCTAAAAAAAGATAAAAATACTAAGCATGTGATATTGAAACATGAGTTGAACGTTTATTTTAATCCTTTAAAGCTCTGTGACATGTTGTACATCAGAAAAGCTATTTTCATTAGAAAATTTGAAAACAATTCGATTTTGTTAAAACAAAAAAATGCACAAAATCACTTCTAATATTTTCCCCATTGATATACGGGCAAATGCATATCTACTAGACGATACGTGCACGCGCCGTCTTATTATAAGATATTTAATAGCCTTATCGATGGGCTTGTGAGCCTTATATTAGCCTGAACTGGTATTATCCAGCTGCATAACCACTTTTCTTGTACTCAGTTCTTTCTTGGAACAAAACTAATTTTTAAGTGAAATCATGTCAACTTTAGCAGTTTTGTTTTTGCTTGTCTTAATGTTATTTGCCATTTTTATTCTTTGTGCTATTTTATTATCAGTTTCAATTATTTCTATTCAAAGTCACATTTTGCATACTTTGTTATCACTTATTCAAAGTAATTTTGCACTGTTTCATATAATATCACTTTTCCACCTAGTGTGTAAAGTTGTTTTATTAAAAGTGTTTTATTGTTCTGTTGTGCAGCCGAAAAATGATAAAATTCATTTATAAAAAAAATAAATATGCATGATGATTTTCTTTTAAACGAAAATATTTCCTAATAATATCTCCAGTCAATGGACAATAGTTTCATAGCAATGAAATGGGCCGTATTTGTGTAATATAATAATACCAACCAAATTTATAACCTACCTGTACCGAGCGGTAAATTTCAGCTATCTGCCATCACTGCAGTGATCTGCCATCATCGTGATTCGAACGTGTAAATGCATGAATACAAAACTGGGCTACTGCGCTATCAATGTACACGAAAATGTGACGTTTTAGATTGTCCCATATTAGTTAGGCTTCAGTCTGCCTTACCTATTTTTCGCATTGTTATAAATCTTTGTTATGTATGTTATGTACGCAAAGGCTCAAGTTATCATCCTTGGACAGTACTGTTGAAGTTTATTTATTTCGGTACCGTTGTTAACATAGCATGGATCAGTGCACTTCAGAAAAGGTAGGTCATGTGTGTATGGATAGTATTGTAATACTTATTGGCCATACTTCTTATGTACAGTGAGATGTTGTAATGTAGTGGTAGCTATACGGGTGCGGGTTCAAATCCTGGCATTTCAGTTTTTTATATTTATATTTTATTTCAATGTACAGGTACTCAACTGAGCTTTTGTGCTACACGTGTCATAATGGCTTGCAACGAAAATCATTTATATATTGCGAGCACGCGAGTTCTGGGCTATATTTGCTTGAGGTATATGTTATGGCGCTAACAAGGGTGTCATACCATGCGCGCATCCTCAAATTTCTGATACTGCGAACACTTTTTCAACCGGTATTTTAAACAAAAACGAGTCATGTAAAGAAATCAGAATACATTTGAATTTGATTTCTTTTGCAAAGAAGATGCCATTACTTCTAGTTTCAATATTCCAAATACCTTGACACAAGTCTTCCCTTTCTTGTCAGTATTTCGCGTTGAATGCGATTTTGATCCTGGATATTGCGTACACCCGGCGTTGAAATGTTACAGAAATTGCGAAATTGTCTATTAAACTGAAAGTTTCACACAACTAGAAGTTAGATTATTGTAGGATCTATTTCACAAATATATTTCAATCTTTTTATTTTTCCTTTGTACGAAAAAAGTCTTAAAACGAACTTTTTACAGGAAATAGACTTTATGATACTGCGTACACTCTAAAAAAAAACAAGATACTGAGTGCACATTTATATGTACACTTTCTTCGAAGAAATCTAAGTTCATAATGGGGTCAAATGGATAACATTGGCGAACAAATAAAAACAATAAAAAGATAATTAAAATAAAAAGTAAGATTCAAATCATGTGATAAAGAATGCTCCCTTATAATGTTTGAAATGTACATCTTTAAAAAAGCTTTGAGTTTAATATGTTTCATTAAATTTGTTTGCTCATGTATAATACACTGTAAACTGATATTTTTTTCGTACACAGCATTTTAATATAACTAACTTTTTTATAGTCAAATTTAAAGCTCATTTAAGAAATAAATGTATGCCGATTTTGTCGCGAATTCATCTCCAGACAACATGAAGGAATATCATGAACATAAATCTAAGTTTAAGTATAACAAGCTCGTTAATATAACTATACAAATACAACAAGTGACGCATTGCATGAACACATATAACTGACACATAAGGTTTTTTGTAATGTGATAATGGATAATTACTTTACAAGACAATTAGCGATCATTTTAAATAAGAAGGGGAATAATTCATATAAAATTTTACAAATAAACATTGCACATTTATCTCCTTTTATAGTTTGTGTTACATTATGATGACAATAATGGACGTATTTTCACTGATGTATATGGAACGCCATAGCTGCCTTATATACACACTACTTAAGTGGTAATGTCCTTTTTTATAAATAGTGTTGTGAATTTAATAAATAGTGATGTCGTTTTCATATATATTTATGTTGTTTCATAAATGGGTATGCCGTTTTGGCTAATAATGTTGTTGTTTACATATACATGTATGGTGATGTCGTTTTCACATTATGATGATGACTTTTTCATATATGGCGATGCAGTTTTGGAAGATGGTGATATCGTTTGGATAGATTGTCGCTTTCATATACGATGATATCGTTGGAATAGATAGTGATGTCGTTTTAATAGATTTTGATGACGTTTGGATCAATAGTGACGTCGTTTTGATGGATGCTGGTGGCATTATGGTAGATGGTGCTTTTTTGGATAGATGGTAATGTCGTTGATATATACGATGATGTCTGTTTCATATTTTAAGTCGTTTTGATAGATTGTTATGTCGTTTCAATATATGGTGATGTCGTTTTTATATATGCTGATGTCGTTTTCATATATGGTGATGTCGTTTTCATATATAATAATGTCGTTTTGGTATATGGCGATGTCGCATTCATATATAGTGATGTCGTTTTGGTAGATGGTGATGTCGTTTTGATAGATGGTGATGTCGTTTTGGTATATGGTGATATTAATTGTTATCATATATATTGTGATGTCGTTTTCAAAAATGGCGATGTTGTTTTCATACATTATGATGTCGTTTCTTTAGATCGTGATGTCGTTCTGGTAAATGGTGATGTCGTTTTCATATATGGTAATGTCATTTTAGTAGATGGCGATGTCGTTTTGGTGCATGGTGATGTCGTGTTCATTTATGGTGGTGTTGTTTTCAAATATCACGATTTTATTTTCATATATGGTGACGTCGTTTTTTGTAGAGGGAAGTTTCGTTTTGGTATATGGTGATGTCGTTTTCATAGATAGTGATGCCGTTTTTGTAGATAATGATACCGTTTTGGTAGATGGAGATGTCGTTTTGGTAGATGATGACTACGTTTTGTTATATGGTGATATTGTAACTCGTTTTCATAAATGTTGATGTCGTTTTCATAGCTAGATGGTGATGTCGTTTTGGTATATGGTGATGTCGTTTTCATATACATGTATTATGATGTCGTTTTTTGTAGATCGTGATGTCGTTCTGGTAAATGGTGATGTCTTTTTCATATATGGTGATGTCATTTTGGTGGATGGCGATGTCATTTTGGTGCATGGTGATGCCGTGTTCATTTATGGTGATGTTGTTTTCAAAAATAACGATTTTATTTTCATATATGTGACGTCGTTTTTTGTAGAGGGTAATTTCGTTTTGGTATATGGTGATGTCGTTTTCATATATTGTGATGTCGTTTTCATAAATGTTGATGTCGTTTTCATAGATGGTGATGCCGTTTTGGTAGATGGTGATACCGTTTTGGTAGATGGTGATGTCGTTTTAGTAGATGGTGATGTCGTTTTGGTATATGGTGATGTCGTTTTGGAAGATGGTGATGTCGTTTTGGTAGATGGTGATGTAGTTTTGGTAGATGGTGATGTCGTTTTAGTAGATGGTGATGTCGTTTTGGTAGATGGTAATGTTGTAACTCGTTTTCATAAATGTTGATGTCGTTTTCATAGATGGTGATGCCGTTTTTGTAGATAATGATACCGTTTTGGTAGATGGAGATGTCGTTTTGGTAGATGATGACTTCGTTTTGTTAAATGGTGATATTGTAACTCGTTTTCATAAATGTTGATGTCGTTTTCATATATGGTGATGTCGTTTTGGTAGATGGTGATGTCGTTTTCATATATGGTTATGTCGTATATATAACCGTAAACTGCATATACCACATTCGTCGATTTACTATATATATATAGTTTCGAACACTTTCCTGTTGATTAGAACAAAATGTGGGAAAAAAAACTGATAAACCACGCTATAGGTCAGAGCACATTTCATTTTATTGATCCAAATGTGCCACTGTGAAAATATCCAAGTATTGAAAAGCCTTGTAGGAAAGTTTTTATAACCAAAACGTACTTTATCGGTCCTACAGTGTAGAAAAGGCTTAAAGGCTCATTCGGACTAAAGTAACATCCTTTAGTGCCTTTGACAATTTTCAAAAAGACACTTGTTGGCCATATACATGAGCTGTCTTTTGTATATAGTAAGTACTTCACAACATGTAGCTTTCTTTTGTTTTTATATCAAAGTCAAAATACCACTTTGTTTCCATTTGCTATTTTTATCACAAATTAGTTCATTTCAGTGTATTTTTATCATTTCATATATTCATAGAATGAATTTTTTATTAATTTCTGAGGTATAATGTACCTTTAAAGAAAATAGGTACACTTTTCCTATTCCAAAGTTCAAGACTGTCTTGTTTTAAAGCGATAATAAGAACAAGAAAACGGATCAAAATTCAAGACGAGTCGCAATATTTTCCGGAAAGGAGCACTAGTAAAGTTGTTTCTTTCTTTTTTTTTCATTAAAAATCAAATTTGTTGTAAATTAATGTTCGCCGAATGTGTTCTGAAATAACATGCAGTTCGATCATTTTAATTTACAGTGCTACCTCCCTATAACAGCCAGCAGCTGGACAGTTCGAAATAAACTGTTGTAGAGAGATGGCTATTGCTCGGAGGGTTTGTGTCGCGGATAAACTATTCTTACTTTAAATGTTATTGAATTGTTTAGGTGTGCAGAGACATAACAAATTGGGAATACAGGACCCTTTTAAATGGTTATCATCTGTATACAGGGGTTCATTGCATAAAAAATATTGATGCTGGCAGACGAGCATAGTTTAATTATAAAAACCTTAATGATTTTTATCTTTGTACGGGCCGGCATGATATTTCCTGTTCAGTATTTTTTCCTATTACTGTAAAATGCTTAGAATATTAAGACAAATGAGCTTCCAAAATTCAACTTAAATTATCTTGGAGGAAATTGAAGTATATTAAATTCATAACTGTTCAAAACAAATAGAAAACATATACATGTACAACATTTACACTGTTCATTCATATTTAATGCCAGAATGATGTATGTCTTTCCCTGATCATGTATGAAGTACATGTATTTGTTTAATCATATATAACATAGGGAAAATTTTGATACGGTAAAATAACATAACCAGCAAAAAGTTAGCTGGCCATTCGAGAGTTTTTTTTTCTTCTTTTTTTTCTGAAGAAAAATAAGTGGCCGTTGACCGGAGGTGACCATTGATTACAGTTAAATTATAAGGTTTAAACTATCTAGGGAATTAAAACTGGCTACTGCATGTAAGGAGGTGGGTGTTGGCAAAAGTTGGCCGTTATGGGAGATTTCACTATATTGTTATGATAATTTTGATTACATTCTTTTACGAACCAACTTTTTGACGTCTGTTTTTCGAACATCCTCGTTGGAAAATAACAAATTGACAAAAAAATAAATACACGTACAAATTCTATATGCTTTTGTTACAGACACAAAATTTAATGGTGGCCATCCACAATTAACTAAAATAGACATTTTACTGCTTATTTATTCAGACTATTCATGACAAACATATACATCAACATTTTTTTCTTATTTAACTTCTTAATTAATAAAACATTCGATATACTAGTCATTTTTGAAGTCATTACGGAGATCTGCCTTGAAATCGGCGTGCACGTTCGTCAATTCCATTTTTTGAACGAATGTTGATGTCGGCGCTCTTAAGCCTAAGGATGACATGGAGTTATCATCTAGCCTCGAACGTGTCCGTGTACAACTGAGGCACGAGTTTAGGTTCGAGGAAAAGTGTTTCTGAATTTTAATTGCACGCCATATCCTATTCTTAATGTTAAAGTTCAAAGAAACATGTAATCATTTTCACCACTTCAGTAGTCAATAATTGTAAAAAATTATTTAGCAGCTCATTCAAGGTCCAGTATGATGTACGTATGATTTATACACCGCGGGAAAATAGGCAGAACCTGACCGAGTTTTATTTTCCGACAGTTTGCATTAATGCGATAGTCAAAAGCTTTTTCGCGCCATTTTATGGAAACTTAAAATAGATTCAATGACATATGTCATTTGATTATTGCACGCGAGCTGCCTCTCCACATGAAATAGCAATTAAATTGTGTTTGTTGCAGTTCATCCAGTTTATCAAAACTCCAGATGAGAGCTGGAAAATATTGATTTGATACTTGATACAAATTTTGGTAAGAATTTCTTTGCTTGTTTGTCATCTTTTTAATATTAAACTTTACTAAAATTAATAATCATTTTACCTTTTCCATGCACAAAATAATTGCAGACACGTTGTTTATTGACTAATTATTATCTGTCTGAAAAATTCGGACATAAGTCGATAAGAATTCGTAAATTGTAACTTAGGCCCCCATGAGTGGGGATGTGCGGGGAGAATCTGGTAAATAACCCAAGCTTTTTATCTTCCGAGAGAACAGTATACTGTCTTAGACTTAGAACAATTTTTAATATCGAAAGGCAATGAGGGTATAAAAGTGATATCTACAGGGGAGGTACAAATTAATTTTAAGATTTTGGTCCTTTTATATGCAGACGATACCGTTTTATTCGCAAACGACAAAATTTCCCTACAAAAATGCTTAGATGATTTTAATGACTAATGTAAACTTTGGAAGTTAGATATTAACACCGAAAAAACAAAAGTAATGATATTCGGAAGCAGAAAAATACAAACGTATTCATTTCACATTGGAAATAATGAACTAGAAATCGTTAAAAGCTATAAATATCTCGGATTGTATTTTTCCAGTAATGGCAGTTTCGCTACTGCACGTGTACATATTGCAAATCAAGCAAACAAGGCAATGCATATATTATTACAAAGAATTAACGATCAAGACATACCTATTGACCTTCAATTGAAATTATTTGACAGCACTATACTACCAATTTTGACGTACGGTTGCGAAATATTCGGCTTTGAAAATTTAAACACTTTGGAACGCATACACTCTAACTTTTACGAAAAATAACTAAAACTAGGAAAAGTACCCCATTATATACGCTTTACGGCGAATTAGGTCGCTATCCTATAGAAATAACAATTAAATCGAGAATGATCACATTTTGGAATAAACTCATTACGCAAAAAGATAATAAAATATCATCGTTATGCTATGAAGCAATGTTATACGCAGATGATTTTAAGGCCTTTAAATGGATGAAACATGTTTACACTATTTTTAACGAGACAGGTTACTCATACTTGTGGCTGCAACAGAGAACTATTACTAGCAATAGCATAGCAAAAATTATTAAAGAAACATTGTATCATAGTTTGGAGACCTTTCTGTTGAAAATGTGTCAGGGTTAAATCGTATACATATACATGCACAGTGCGTTAACTGGAGTGCGGGTATTAGTTACCCGCACTCCAGAGCATGCCCATTGATTGGCTCATTTTTGCTGGGGTTTACATATTGTGACGGCAGAGAAAGAGAAAGCGACAGAAATGTCATATTCAGATGTTCGTTCATTGGTTCATTTTAGCCGGGGTTTCATATTGTGACAACAGGGAACGTGCTTTTATGTTTGACTATGATACAAAAGAGAAAGAACATCAAAACACTCGGCAATCTGATTAATACTCGGGGGCTACGCCCCCTCGTACAAATCAGATAGCCTCGTGTTTCGGTGCTCTTTCTATTACTTATTAAATCAATATAAATCAGAACTGCAGAACTCATCAAAGGGCAAACATTATGCCCTTTTCAAAACGGAACTAACATTTGAAAA
Source organism: Ruditapes philippinarum (assembly GCF_026571515.1). NCBI lineage: Eukaryota > Metazoa > Mollusca > Bivalvia > Venerida > Veneridae > Ruditapes > Ruditapes philippinarum. The sequence goes on along the minus strand of NW_026855502.1, from coordinate 210,208 downwards.
ATATCTAAATATTTTACCAATGAACCAAGGTCTGAAACTATTGAAATTTAGAACAGCAAATCATAAACTTCCCATCGAAACTGGCCGTTGGAGGAATAGCTATGTCAATTATAATGATAGGCAATGTCTAAATTGTTTTTCTGATTTAGGTGACGAATTCCATACTCTCCTCGTATGCAAACGTTTTAAACAATCGAGGGAAAATAATATAGATTCATATTTCTATTCCAGACCAAATATCATCAAATATAGTCAATTACTGAACTCAAATAATGAAGTCGCACTAAAAGGTCTTTGTAGGTTAATATCATATGTATTAAAAGTAACAAATACTCAGTAGTTTGTAATTGATAGAAAAATAAAATAAAACAAAAACTCACCAGTGAAAGATATTCCGATTAAATAGATATAAATACATGTAGATTTGTAACACTGCCCTTGTTCACACGACATGACTTGTAGCTAATGAAAGTTTAGTAATAAATATGTTCCCGCTAATAATCATGCTTCCCGTGGGATTTATCCCATTCATAAAAACTGTCATACCGTTAATTTACTACAAATGTAGTAAACACTGTTTCTTAATTTAGAACCTGAAATTTCTATATTCTGCACCCTGTCGAATAGTCTAGCATTTTTCTGATAGTCTCCCCCTTATGTTAGGAAAACAATTGTAATAACTATATAATTATGAGATTATTTAACTTATAATAATGTTGACTCAATCCACATGTTTATCAAATACCCTGTTTTCCATCAGTTTTGTAAAATATGTATGTTTGTATTTTCACATCATGTTGTTATATGTGACACATGTAACCTGATGACCAATAAAGGTATCTGTCTGTCTGTCTGTATAGTATAGTCGCCACCTTGGCTGTCCGTTTAAGAATTCGTGAATTGTAACTTAGGCCCCCACGACTGAGGATATACGGGGAAAAGCTTAAAAATAACCCAAGCTTTTAATGCTTTCGAAAGAACAATATATAGTCGCCACCTTGACTGTCCGTTCGTCACTGTTATCTCTTTCAATGAAATTTAATGATTTCTTATTGATGCTTGCCCGGAGTATAACTCAACAATGATAGTTCTGGCTTCATCTTATATGACATTAAACATCATATAACTGTATACAAACGGGTACGCTGTATACAAACGGGTACGCTGAAGGCCTTAATGTGTTTGTATTTGTTAGAGAAAACCGTTGAGGTGTTTCTTTTGAAACATTTTCTCTGCTGCGATTGGGTTGGTCATGGTGCAAAACTTGTTGAAGTTTTCGTTTTGAGAGTTAAGCTAAATTTATACCGTCAGAATGTCCTTATACTGTTGATCTCTTGAACACTATTTTCAAGTATTCTGCTAAATGGCCAGTAGTGTGTAGAAGACAAATGACTAATTATAAAATATATTGTTTCATCCTTTGCTTTGATAAAATGTATAATAATTGTAGATGAATCTGTCTTATTTATCAATTTTTGTAATTTGGTCAATTACCTGCATTGATAATAGTAATTTATTGAGACAAAATATGTTTACGACTTATAATTACACGTAAAGATTTTTGTCCATTTAATGTTTTGATCGTCATATATTTTGTTGATGTGTAAAAAAACGATTAGACCAAAACAATGATATCTTCATTAACTATAAGTGGCGGCCGAGTGGTTACAGTGTTTGACTAGTAATCTTATAATCACAAGCCGCATGGGTTCAAACCCTGTCAGGGGCAAGTGGTTGTTTCCTTGATCAAGAAACAATTTTACACTCATTGCTCACTAATGGTTGGTTCCAGGAACGGATTTCAAAGCTTATGTCTGTATTATAAGCTTAAAGCTTTCTGTAAATCGAACTAATATAAATTCTGTATAAACCAATTTTGAGGGCTTGCTTTTCTGTGGCACATTGCTTATGGTCAACTTTGAGGAACGATAGCTGTCTGTCTGTCTGCGTCAACAACTGGTATTGCGCAAGTACTAGGAGTGTACTAACCAGGAGCGGCCAACTTGTGCAATTTTAGTATCAGCAATTTAATATATTCATAAAAAGTACATATATTACAGGTTATATATCATGTAAAACCCCTTTAACATAAAATATATGTGGTATTTTGTTTTTCACTGTTTATATAAGGAAGCTTAATCTCTTAAAGTGACATCATGACCATCCACAAGTAAATAGAAGTGTTCAGGTAAAATTGAAATAACTTTACATTTTGTCACATGTGTTTTCACATTTAAAATAAAAGACACTGAGTAATCAATAACATCCGTGACCCGCATGAATATCTATAAATACCCGTAATGTTCATTCTATAAAGAAAGTGTAGCAATTTATATCGATGCCTTGGTGCGAAAGGGTTGTAACTCAATATTTTGAAATTATTCAGGAGACAAAAAACTTATTTATTCTTTTACATTCTAATAAATTCTTCTTTAATTTTGCTTTTTGGCTTTAATTCAATTACTGATATATAATGTATTGGAAAGGTTATTTTATTTTGTCAGCATAAAGAGATAATTGATAAAGTTTCAGTTAAAACCCTTTCGCACCAAAAAAATCAAAAATTTCAAAAAAATGATTTGGTGCGAAAAGGTTGTAACTAAATTTTTGCTTTAAATTCTGATAAATGTAATGGGTCAAATGGACAGATCCAAGCTTAGTTGTGTTAAGTATGAACTAATTTAACATATTGCCTGGATATTTCAGTGAAAACCCTTCAAATTATATGTTTTTAAAATATAATTTCAGTCAAATGATTTTTTTTATAGAAATTCACTTTATATATAATATTTTTTCTATGTGACACACAGTTCAGATTGTCAAACCCATCATAAGTACCAAATATGCATTAACATGTATGTTTTTGCAAGAATCAAAGGTAAATTTTTCGCAATTCAAAATGTGAACTTACATAATGACAAAACCATCTATGACACATTTATTTTTGTTAATATAAGCCTTTTGAAAATGAGAATCTTTACTCTTATTTTATTTTCCATCTATTCTATACATAGGCTTTTCTTAATTTGAAAACTTAGATAATTCCTAGGATGTGCTTTTGTGTACAAATTCTATATATTTAAGCATTATCCAGGTCCTGGATCTTCTTTACTATTAAGCCAAAAGTATGATATTATATAGATGTTCGAAGCTTCTAAGCTCATGCTATTCTTACAACTCTTTACAGTCCCAAATTTCATTGTTTATAATTATATAAATCAGTGAGTAATTAAATGAGAAAAAAATAAGGACTGCAAATAATAACAATTACAAAATGCAATCCCCCACCCCAATAAAATTCACAGGTGTGCACACAAACGCACATACAGCTGAGGAAGTGATTAATATCTTAACGAATCATTTTAAATAGCAGATAGAATATATCTGATAATTTACTTTTATCTAACAGAAAACAAAGGGTCAATAACATATTTTACTTGATATTTTAACATGACCCACATTTTTCATAGAAGAACCTATGCAATAAAATCACTGTTTGACATTCTATATTAAGACATGTGACGTAGTCATTATACACGCAAAGTAACCACTAAAAATGTGATGTGCTGAAAATGAGTATGAAAACAAATCAGGCACAATTTAGATAAATATAAGGTACGGCAGCATTAAAATGTTATTTGTTGATGTCGTGTTAGAATCAAAATAATATATATGCAAATCACTTGGAATCACTTGATAAAATCACTGTTTGTTGAATGTGCATCATTTTATCACTCGGGCTACGCCCTCGTAATTCCACACATCCGACTCCAAACAGTGATTTTATTGAGCGATAAAATCACAGTTTGTGATATATTATTTCTTAAATAATAGACCTATGTAACTTGTATAAGGCTAGACCTACAAGTAGCCTGCTTATCTGTGTAATTCAACCATACATCATACTGTTGGCTTGCAGTTTAATGGAAAGTCTTTAAGTCTTTTTCTTTTGTCTAATCAGCAGATATTTGTGATACAATATTTATACGATTTGTCTTTGGACAAGACATGAAAATATTACAATAGTAATGCATGTAAGTGATAAAAGTAATTCATGTAAGTTTAAAACCAAATCAAGAATTGAGTAATAATTGTATAATTTCTTTAAGTTATTTTAACTTTTAGTAATAAAAAAAGCATCGAAACACAAGGCTGTCGGATTTGTATGAGAGTATAAATCAGATTGCCGATTGTTTTGATGTTCTTTCTCTTTTGTATCTTAGGCAAAAATGAAAACAAATTCCAAGTCATCCAAGAAAAATGCACTAAATGTTTAAGCATCTGAATATGACTTTTCTATATTTATATAAGCCGGTGCTAGGGGGCGTGGACGGTAACTTGCACTTTCCAGTACCGTCCATGAACAGGCTCAATCAAACCGAGCCTGCAACATTTTCAATTTTGTTGTGTTGGACTTTCTTTAGGGATTCTGTTTTTTTCTCTATTTTCTACTGTCATCTCCTTCCCTGTCGTCACAATATGTAAAAACTAGAAAAAATGAACCAGAGTTAACAAGCAAGCTCCAGACAGACAGTGAGTTAAAGCACTGTGCATGTATTGGTATGCAATTTAACTTTGACATGTTTTCAAAAGTCTCCAAAATATGATACAATCATAAAATATTGTATGACAATTGTTTATAATAAATTTATTTTGAGTTACAGTAATTTCGTTTTTGTAAAACCAAAATAGGTCCATTACTTGTTCATGCTATTTTGCAAACAATGCAACATTATACCAATAACAATTTTTATGTTCAGAAAAAAATCACTATAATAGTACTGTTAGTCAAATATAGCAATGTACTATGATATTGTTTCTTTTACAAGCATTGGAATTGATTTATGTTTGAAAAATGTGTAAGTTATTCAAATTCTTGTATTATGTCGGAATGAAAGCTTAACAATTATGTAAATAACAAGCAATCAGTAATAAGTTTGAAAGAAATAATCCACTAAATATTTCACAGAATATAATATAAGATATTGAGATACAACTGTTTTGCACTAGGATTTATTCAAAATATTATCAAAATGTTGGTGCGAAACGGTTGTAACTTAAGTTACAACCGTTTCGCAACAACAAAATGTGTCTGTTTGAGTTACAACCTTTGGACAAATATACTTTTTTGGTAGTTTAATTTTAGCTTTCAAGTTCAATATTTTTACAACATGTGTGTATATTGCTCCTACATTGAAAAACACCATAAAACCATTTTCGGTGAAATTATGAGTTACAACCCTTTCGCACCAAGGCATCGATATGTTTGACAGTTTTTTTATATTCTATACTAAGCATTTGTGTTTATCAATTATATTTTGAATCGCAATAAAATAGACTATCTTTTGAAATATAAAAATTATTTATCTCAGTTTGAAAATAAAAAAAGAATGAGCTAAATGTCAATTTAATGTAATATTCAGTACCTTAAACACGATATGTCGTTTACATAAAAACACCTCTTCATAATTTATAAAAGGTCTTTTCACAATTTTAAAATGCCAGATTCATTACTGAAAAAGTCTACTTTTTTAATCGATAAGATGTTTGTTTTATTTCAAAACTATTTTTGTAGACTTTAAGTTTAAACCGTATGCACATTTATTCTTTTTAACTTGAAACTTTTCTACCAATGGCTCTCAGGTGAGCGATTTAAATCATGATAACCCTTTCGATTATCTCAGTACAAATGTACTTAGACGAACACATATCCAAACGAACGGATAAAATTGTTCTCTTGTGTCATACAGTTCAAATTGAAATTGTGGACATGATTGCGTGTGTGTTGTGGTTTTACATCACGTACACAGTTAAACGGTTAGGGCTTTTTAAGGCAACTGTCCCTTTCCTTGAAAGATGCGGCTATGTCTAGTTTCTATGTAAGTTCTGGTTATTAAATTCCTACCCTTTCGTTTATCTCAGTACAAATATGTAGAATAGAGCACATAACCAAATAAATGGATATTTATCAATTAGGCACACACTTTGAATGCGTGTAACATAAGTACTGTAAATTGTTACTCTATTCACATTGATAAATTTAACATATTTTTTTACAAATAACAAAAGTTGAAATTTCAACTATATATAATCTGTTTTTTATTACTTTATATTCCTGAATTATTAACAGTTTACATTTCTCTTTTCAGAGCTCAAAGATGGTTTGATTGAATTCTACAAAACGAGACACAGTAAAGTTTTCCTGTCGCCCCTTTTTGAAGAAAATGACACGCCTTTGGCTTCTTTCTACATAAGACCTGAATTGAACCTAATAAACTCAGCACAGACGAGAAATGCCGAAAAAAGACAAGTCATATCGTTATCGGCGATGCTTAAAACCGGAAATCAAGCTAAGCAAGAAATACATGTTATTGCTGACGCTGGTCTCGGAAAAACTGCATTTTCAAACTATCTGGCGATCACATGGTGTCAAGCTCATTTTCCAGAGGAATACATGACTCAGTCTTTTGAAAAGGATGATATAGATTGTATGCAGGGATATGATTTCTTATTTCTGGTCTTACTGCGAGATTCGAACAATTTATGTTCTATAGATGATCTCATATTTGAAAAGATTGTTTCAGATTTGGGTCTAGAAGAAAAGCCTTCCCAGGATTTTCTCCTTAAAATTTTAAAAAATGAGAAATGCCTCGTTATACTTGATGGACTAGATGAATGGATTCACCCCGAAAATGAATGTCACAGATCGCCGCAATCATTCCCTCATAGGAATGACCGTAAAAAGTGTACAATACTGACAACTACGCGACCATGGAAATTAGGAGTTTTGAATCTAAATTCGTGTCAAATTGGGAAAAAGGTAGAACTTACAAAACTAAGTTACGACTCAGCAGTTACACTTACAGAAAGGATATTACAAAGATTGAAATCTCATCTAAATAAGGATGAATTACAAAGTGATGTCACAGAGTTTATTTCAGAAATTGAAAGTAGAGAAAACGATGAACTTACTTCTGTGCCTCTACTTTTGATATATACAATTTGTTTATGGTGTGACGATGTTCAAATAGGTACTTCAAAATGTGAACTCTATATAGACATAGTAGAGCTGCTCTTATCTAGAACGATTCAGAAGCATGGAGATCTTCAACAATTGTTTGACCTTTCTGATATCCCTGAATGCTTTGCTGAATATGAAAACTGTACTAAATACTACCCACTCCTTATGTGTTTGGGGAAATTAGCTTATTATACTTTATTCAATAAAACTAGAGAAAACACGTTGGTATTTGATGGATTAATTGCTAAAAAATATCTCTCAGCAGACGAGATGAAATTCACCCTTCACTCAGGAATGTTGTCAGAAAGTACATCTAAAACATTAACAAAAAAGTTTAGTAAAATGTCATTTTCCCACAAAACAGTTCAGGAATTCTTTGCTGCAATATTTATAAGTTCTGAAAATGAGGCTCAGGAAATTGTTGTAGAAAAATGTAGAAATATTCAAGACATTCTAGACATGTCAAAAATTTATGAATTTATAAGTAAAATGAACGCTGACCGGATATGTGAAATTTCAAATGATTTGATGTCTGTGATAAATGAAGACAAGGAAACACGTCACTATAGAACTAGGACATTTGGTCACAAGTACATGTACAACAAGCCATTTATTACTTTTACAGAAAATTTTTTAAATTTGTTTTTTACAAGAAATTTAACTGAAAGGGGAAAATTTTTCCAATTTAGGGGTTTTAAAAAGATTTTCTTTATTGACATGTACAACCGGGGGACCATGAGCTGTTAAAAAAACTTTGTTAAAAAAAAAAAAAAAAACCAAACATAAAATAAACTTTAAATTAAAAAAAACATCTACTGAAACCTTTTTCAGCATTTTTACGTAAAATTATAGTTTTTATTCTCTCTCAAAAATTTTTCGTCATTTTTAAAAGAAATTTCCCACTATCGAGGTGCCCCGGGGAAAAAAGGGAAAGGCTGAGATAACCCGGAAAATTTTTCCCCAGTTTGAAGGGGCTTTTACTTTTTTTGTGGGGTATTTGGGGAAAATGTGGGAAAGACAACCCTGAGTGAAAATTTGGGTGCAAAAGTCAAAACTTAAAAAATTTTATATATTAAAGGGTTTTCAGGGGTTATCTCAAAAAAAAAACTGGAAATATTTTTAAAAATTTTTTTTTATTCCGGGTCAAAAAAACAGCTGAAAGAAATAACTTTTGGGGGGGATTTTACCCCTGTAAAAAACATGGCCGCCTTTTGGATTTGAAAGTTGAACTGGGAGGGTTCCCTCAAAAAATTAAATCTATCAAAATTTAAATTCTTGGGGGAAGTTACCTGGGGGGAAATACAAAAAAAATAAAAACAACACCGTATTTTGGGTTTTGATTTTTGGGTTTTGGGGACAAACATAATTTAGAAAAAAAAGTTTCATTGTTATTTAAAAGTCAGTAAATATTTTTGAATTTTTAAAAACGGGGTGAATTTGGGGATTAAAATTTTAGAAAAAATCTGCAGGAAAGTTTAGCAAAAACTTTTACCCAAACGGGTTCAAGGGGAAAATTTTCGGGGCCGGAAAGGCCAAAAGTTAAAAGTAGAGATGAAAAGGGAACATTATACCTTTAAACCCAGAATTTTTTAGCGTTTTAGAAAAAAATTTTATTGGGAATCAAAAAAAACTTTTTAAATGTGAAAAAAGCCCCTTACGCCCTGGGTTTAAAGGGTTCAAACAAAGAAACAAAAGTTAAAAAATTTAAAAAAAGGGAAAAACCCCATTGTAAAATAAAATTTGAAGGAAAATTACTTCAAATCCCTTTTAAAATAAAAAAAATTTTAAAGGGAAGGATATTTTTAAAAAAAACAAAAGGGGGATTTTCTTCAAACGTTAAAAAAGGGTACTGTTTTAACTTTTTTTGGTTTCTTTAAATTTTACAAAACAATTTTTTGGTTTTAAAAGGGGGGTTTAATTTAAAGGGCCACAGTTGTTAAAAAAATATATAAATAGAAAAATATGAATAAATAAATAAAAAATAAATAAATAAATAAATAAAAACATTTAAGAGGAAAAAATAATTAAAAGGTTTTTTTTTAAAAACCGGGAAAATTTATATAGAAATTTAAATTTAAAGGTTTTGGGGAAAAATTTTTAAACAGGAAAGGGGAAATTTTTTTGGTTTTAATTTTTAAAATTTTTATTATTTTTCTTTTAAAAACAATATCTAAGTTTTTTTAAAATAGTAAATTGAATTAGATCTATATTTTTTTAAGATTTTATAAAATTTTAAAATATATTAAAAAAAAATTTTCCATTTAAAAACTTTTTTCCAAAAAAAATTTTTTCATTTTTAAAGTAGTTTTTTTATTTTAAAGGGAAAAAAAAAAAAAACCTTTTAAAAACCCAAAATCGGAGGGAAGAAATTTTTTTAAATTTAAAAAAGGCTTTTCCCGTTACAATTTTAAAATTTCCCTATGGGAAACTAAAAAACCGAAAATTTAAAAATTTTATCTAATCAAAATTTTGGCCAAATGTTGACGGGAAATTGCCGTTGTAAGCAAAAAGGGCTCGGGGGCCTTTAAATTTTTCCGGGGAAAACCCCAAGGGGGAATTTTTTATTTTAGGGGGGGACTTTTTTAAAAACACTTCCCCAAAGGGGGAAAATTACTATTTTTGCGTTGATTTTTTTTTTTTTCCATAAAAATTGTTTCAAGTGTTTGGCAACTTCCCCCAAAGGGTTTGAGAAAAATGTCAAATGCTTTTTTCAGCTTTTGGTTTTACACGTTACAAACCCCATAATATTTCCGTATTTTTTTAAAACCCCAAACATCCCAAGAAAAATTTAAGAATTTACAAAAAACCAAAACTGATATTTATCATTTTCCCTTTTTTGTTGTTTTTCCTGGGAAGTTTCTCTATCAGCAGGGGTATTTATTTTAAAAAACCAAACCAAAAACCCCCAGCATGATTTTTTACTTTTTTTAATCTTTTTCTTTTTCTGTTTCTGTTTCTTTGTTAATTAATTTTATTTAAAAAAAAACAAAATCTGCATTAAATTGAAAAAGGGGATTTGGGCAAAATTTTTAATAATGAAATTTAAATATTTTTTTTAAAAATTATCTTCTAAAGTTTTAAAACTGACAAGGAAAAAATTCGTCAATATATAATAAAAAAAAATTAAAAATTTCCCAGTTAAAGAAACTTAAAAAGATGCTGAAAATTTTTTAATTTTTGAAGTTTTTGCAAGAAATGTGAAAAAAATTGATATAAAGGTCTTTCTGAAATTTTTAAACCAACTTGGGATATTTGATTTTTAAACCAATTTTTTTATAATAAGATTAGACTATTCCACTTCAAAGACAATAATGACAATAATATCTAACATGCGTTAATGCCATTATGATTATTTTTTTACATTTGATTATACGAAAATTATAGTCATTTATCAAATAATGTCTTACATCTGGGATGGAAGATAAGTGTATCTTTCTATCCGAGCTTACGTGTATTTTTGATTAAAAACAGGAAATTTTAAATAAATATTGCATACATCTGCATTTTTTGTTATTTACCCTGAAGCCCTCTTATCAGCAGGAGACCAGGGTAACGAAAACAGTCGCTTATACACAGCAGGACTTGAGACTTTCCTACTAAAAGCATTCCCTTTATAACATAAATTTTAATATAAAATCTTAATATATAAAGTTATCAATTTATTTATTTCATTGACAAATTTAATTATTTATATCTTTAGAAAGTGTGCAAGCATTTTCATGGTTTCAAGTCATATGGATAGTCTTAGAACCAATTGAATTAATATCTTCTTTCAATCTTGAACATTGAGGAATTGCCTCTTTTATTATGCAGAATGGCAAGAAATCGGCGTTAATGGAAATACTAGAAAATTCCCTTTAGAGACAATTAATATCTTCTAATGCTTTTATGCCATTTATGATTTTTTTTGTATATTTGACTATGCAAAAAATATGTCATTTTCTATCCATGACCTTCTTAGCCTGAAGTGCCAACGCCTGATGAATCCCAGGCTTAATGTCTAAACATACATTTTGAAGAAAACCCAGCGGTATTTCAATGCCATACTTATAATCTGCAAAATATTGAATGTTCTTGTTATTCTACCTTGAGGCACCTCTTATCAGCAGGAAGAGTATGTGGTTATAATGAAAACATTCCATTCTCAGAAAGAACCCAATAACACAGCATGACTTGAGCATTTTCCTCTTCAATAAAGTATTCCCTTCATACATTAAATTTTTTAATAATGAAATCATGAATAAAAGTTAATCAAATTTTTATTCATTTTGATGGATAATATTTAATTATTTATATCTTTAAAACATATGCAAGCATTCACAGTTGATTTCTAAATTATCACAGTTATATTGACTGTTTAAAAATCAATGTATTATTATTCTCTTTCAATATTGAACATGAGGAATTTGCTCTAAGTAATATATTATAGAAATAATATTTTAGCTCAAAATATAAAACCCCTTCCCTTTGATTTGTTGAGCTTATGAAAAAAAAGTGTATGTTGTTACAAACTAAATTAATTGGGCCAGAATTATCACACTGATTTTCCCATTTATACACTAGAAAAATTGAAATGAATGTAGAACGGAACCCCACCAGTCAAAACCCCACACATCAAAATTTTATATTTTCAAATTGAAAAACATGGCCATTTAGAAAAGCTTTAAAAACACTTATTTGATTATCAATTACGGAGCATATTTTAATTTAATCTTAATAATTATATAAATTTGATTTTAAGGGGTATTATTTTACACTTACAGTTTAATACTGGTTAATGCATTTATGATTACAATAAATAAAAATAAAAAGTAATTTTAAGCTTTAACATAATATCACCTAAAATGTTAAAACTGCTGATTTTGAAATTTACTTATTCATATTCATGAATAGGCCATATATTCCCAAAGTTTTTTTTCTTACAGCAGCTTCTTCTTCTAGTTCAGCTCTAGTGCACTAGAAGTGAACAAGGGTGGAACGTTTAGTGTGAACTGTATTCTCAAACAAAACAAGTGTTGGGGGCCTAAATTTTTTTCACCATTTGAGGCAACAAAAGGGGTGGGGGTGAAAAAGGCATAGAAAGGCATATATATCTGGTAATGGGTTAATTAACTTAGTCGATTAAGACACATGAATGTATGAACACTTGTTAAATAACTACTACCTGAAATATTTTCAAAGTCCATTGACATATGGCTTTGAAACTTTGTAGACTTGGTTGCCATCATGCCACTAACCTGTAGACAGGAGGAGGTAACTCTTTCAAGCATTTTGACAGAATAATGCCCCTTTTTCGACTTAGAATTTACGTTAGAATTTGCTTATCCTTTCAAATATTTTAAAAGTCTGTTGACATATGGATTTAAAGCTTTGCCGACTTGGTTGCCATTATGCCCTGAACATGTAGACAGAAGGAGATAACTCTTCAAAGCATTTTGACAGAATTATGACCCTTTTTCTACTTAGAATTTACGTTAGAATTTGCTCACCCTCTGAAATATTTTAAAAGTCTGTTGATATATGGCTTTAAAACTTTGCAGACTTGTTCACCATCAAGCCCTTAACCTGTAGACAGGAGGAGATAACACTTTAAAGCATTTTGACAGAATTATGTCCCTCTTTCTGCTTAGATTATACGTTAAAATTTGCTTACCACCTCAAATATTTTAAAAGTCTGTTGACATACATGTATGGCTTTGAAACTTTGCAGACTTTTTGCCATCATACCCCCAACCTGTAGACAGGAGAAGGTAACTATTTCAAGCATTTCGACAGGACTATTCCCCTTTTTTGACTTAGAATTTACATTAAAATTTGCGTATCACCTCAAATATTTTCGAAGTCCGTTGACATATGGCTTTTAAACTTTGTAGACTTGTTTGCCATTATGTCCCTAACCTGTCGACAACAGGAGATAAATCTTTCAAGCATTTCAACAGAATTATGCCCCTTTTTCGACTTACATTTAAATTTACATTAAAATTTGCGTACCAACTCAAATATTTGCAATGTTTATTGACATATGGTTTTTGAAACTTTGTTCTCTTATGCACCTTTATGTCCCCAATATGTAAACAGGAGGAGGTAACTCTATCAATCATTATGACAAGTTTGCATACCACCTTAAATATTTTCAAAGTCCATTGACATATGGTTTTTAAACTTTGAAGACTTGTTCACCATCATGCCTCAACCTGTAGACAGGATGAAGTAACTCTTTCAAGCATTTCAACAGAATTATGACACTTTTTCGACTTAAAATTTACATTAAAGTTTGTATACCACCTCAAATCTATATGTGAAGTCCACTGACATATGGCTTTGAAACAAGTTGAAATTTTATACTCATGTTTGAGAGCATAATAGGTCACTCTCCAAGGCATGGATTTGAAAAATGTTTGGCCCGTTTTAAACTTTAAAATAAAAATATAATTTTGCATCAATTATCTAAGCTCTTTTACAATCAAGCACTGAAAATAATCGAGCTTGCTGTCCTAACGGTAGCTCTTGCTTCTTTATGGAATGTCTTCATACTTGGACATTACAACCTTTGAGTGCCTCTTGTTTATTTATATGTGTTTGCGATGAAAAAGTCAGAATTTCTTTTCATTGTTTCAAATATGTCCGACTCATATTTACAAAAGGATATTTTGATACCTATTTACCACAAAACGTAGATCAATTTGTAAAGATGTATTTCATTTTGTCTTGGTAAGACTTTTCAAATATCTTTTTTGATGGACAGCCTAATTAACTGTAAATTATCATAGTTATGCCCCCTTAGATGAAGTGGGGGTATATTGCACTAAGTGACTTATTGCATCACACTTGTCTTGATTGGTTCTTCTGTCAGTCTGCCATAGTCAAAGCCGTTCCCAGTCAATAACTTTAGAAACTTCAAACTTGGTATGGATATTAGTTTATGACCTGTATATGACACCCTAATTGTTTTTGTGTCAAAGTTCCAGGTCACATTGAAAGTCAAAATCGTTTACATCCAATAGTTTGAAATCAAATGGGTCCTTCGCCTTAAATTTTCATCGCTGCATTGGTCTTGGTCAGTAGATGATTTCAATTGATTTTAGGGACAGGGATCATCATCAAAGGTCAAGATGGCATAATCTTGTATGTCAAAAAAGTTTCTGACCAATTACTTGACAACTAATTGGCCCTTTGCTATAAACTTCCCAGGTGCATTGGTCTGGGTTTTTATATGATTCATATTGATGTTTGGATAAAGGGTTAATGTCAGTTTTACGTTGTATATCAAAACAGTTTCAAACCAATTATATAGCAATCCATGAGCTCTCAGCCCTCAAACTCTACAGGTGAATTGGTCTTGCCAAGTAGATTACCTGTATTGTGTTTCAAATTGCTGGGTCAAAGGTCAAGGACTCTAAAGACTTAAAAACTACATAGGTGTTCCTCATTAACACATAACCTAAATAATGCTTGTCTTCAAAGAAGGGAGAATATATGTTTTGCTTTATACATATGTCAGTATATGGTCACTAGGTCAAAATTCAATGTGGAAATGACCTTCCAACATGATTTATTGGCTACCGGTAGGGGACATACATGCTGCACAAACATATATGCATAATGTAAAATAGAATCTTGGATATACTCCGAATGAAAATATGCAAAGACAAATTGCATCATTCCTTCGATTCCAGAAGGGATTAGGAGGCCCTTGTTGAAGATCAGTTATTTATTCAGTCAAAAGCATATCGATGATTCTATCGATATTGTTATGATACTTAATTTCAGTGACAAATTGATACGGCAAGTAAACTGTATCCATATTTCACCTTTTTACATGATACATGATTTCCCTATGATGAATGTCTGTCATTGCATTAAAATATGAGTACTGTATATCAATGCATACTGCATGCATGCTCAGTTTTCTGTTGATCTTTAGCTAAATTACTGAACAAACTTATAATATTAAGAGTTGTCCTAGTCCTAATCATCCCAGCATTGGGTTCAATTACGTCGGTATACATATTTCAAATTAAAGTCATCGTGTTTTTTTTACCATCAGTTCCTTTTTCCAATTAATAAGGTATAAACTTCAAACTTTGAATATATATTGTATGGCTTTGACTTTGTAGCTCACCTGTCACAAAGTGATATGGTAGGCTTTTGTGATCACATTTCGTCCGGCGTCCATCCGTTCGTCGTCCGTCCGGTTAAAATAAATTCCCTGGGGTCAAAATTGCCCCGCCCTGGGGGTCATTGATTTCCTTATTTGTATATAGTAAAAACTTAAAAATCTTCTTTTAAAACCCAAATAGCTAGATTTTAGATATTAAAGCATGAAACATCTTCTAGTGGGTGTCTACCAAGTTTGTTCAAATAAAAACCCTGAGGAAAAAATTGGCCCCGCCCCAGGGGGCCATTGATTTTCCTTATTTGTATATAGTAAAAACGTAAAAAATCTTCTTTTTGAAAACCCAAATAGCTAGAGCTTAGATATAAAGCACGACACATCTTCTAGTGGGTGTCTACCAAGTTTGTTTAAATAAAAATTGGCCGCGGCCCAGGGGATCATTGCTTTTCCCTTTATGTATATAGTAAAAACTTTAAAAACTTCTTTTATAAACCCCAAAGAGCTAGAGCAAAGATATTTTGCACGAAACATCATTTAATGGGTGTCTACCAAGTTTGTTCAAATAAGGGCCCTTGGGTAAAAATTGGCCCGCCCCAGGGGTCATTGATTTTTCTTATATATTTATAGTAAAATCTTAAAAAATCTTCTTTTAAAAAACTTAAGAGCTAAAGTTTAGATACTAAGCATGAAATATCTTCTTGTGAGTGTCAACCAAATTTGTTCAAATAAAAGCCCTCATAAAAACCATCATAAATTAACAAAATAAATAAAGTTCATCAAGTAGCGACGGTTACCGCCGGTATAGTTTTAGACATGCCCATTTTAATGTTTATATTCTTTGCTAATTTTATCATTTTTAAACCAAAAGTATCAATTTTATTTAACCTTTTCCCTCATATAAGCGTGTTTCGACGGCTTTTTGCCAACCCCCCCCCCTTTTTGAGGCCTCACACAGTGACAAAATGCCCTATTTAGGCCCCAAACACTGGTTTTCGTTTGAGAAATGTTTTTAAAAAAGTGACCACTTTTTCAGCGCGGTTCCCCAGGAAATTTACGATTGAGCATGCTGTTACAGAGGCTATGGTGTAGTCAACATTTGTGCCAAGTTTCATCAGTATTGAAGCATTTTTCATGGTTTCATAGCAGTTTTAACTTGTTACAGGAGTCTTTTCAATGAAAACGGCCATTTTTCGCAATATACTCATGGGGTAAAAGGTTAATCAGTAATTGATTGACAGAAAAGTATCATATTTCTAATATTGATTGGTCATAACAATTAGATAACCCCAATTGGTTTTGTGTCACTAGTTCAAAGGTCAAGGTCACAGGGGCCTTAAATGTCTCATTATCTTGCAAACTATTTATCACAAAGTCTTCTTTTTTTTTCATAATTGAACATTTCCATGTACCCATTTATGGAAAGTTTCTATAACAAAATTACCAATAATATGAGTCAAGGGCTAGAAAAGGGGGCATATATGTCGTTCGACATTTCTTGTTTACAATTTGTTACCTTTAATACACATTACTGCAGGTTCAGTGCTATTTTCACTTGTTAAACATCTAACATGCTCTTGAAACATTATTAAAACATTATTTAAGAAATGCTTGACTTTTCTGGAGAATATTTATTTTCTGAGGCATAATGTGCCTTTTTAGTATAGCGCAGTGTTTGCTGCGTATGGCAGTTGCGTTTATTGAACGCCACCTTTCCTTGTTGATAGTGTTTATCATATTTTGTTAATTACAAATGTTTTGTTTTGTAAAAAGATTTTGAAGTGTGTATGATATTTACATATTTTTTTTTACAGTTTCGCTCTTCTTTGTAATAATTTAGTTTTCTGAACAAACATTCACGTAAATTGTTTTTATTTTTGTGATACACGGAAATTATGTACATGTATATGAAGATACATTATAATTCAAAAGGATTTTGACAGGTTATATTGCCCAGTATAACAAGCTTAAAGTATTTAACCCGAGTCACCAAATGATGGTTATATAACAAACAACATTTCATGCATGGCCATATAACATGTTATTTGTCTTTATAACTAAATAATAATATTGCTATCTTTCTCCCTTTGCTTTGAAACAATTAATGGTAATATGCATTTGCAGAGTATATTTTTAGTTATAAAGATTCTGAATTGTTACGGCTGTTTGCACATATAACCTGAGCTGATAGGTGAAGATTAAATAACTGTTTAAATATGGCTATATAACCTATAAGTAATCTTATAATGAATTTATAATACAGCAAAATTCCTTTATTACAGAGAAATAAATAGTTCATTAATTGACAGAGAGGAATATATAAACGTCATGCTTATCCAATGAAAACGTTTCCAGCATACAGTATTATTTCATTAAACTGTATATTTGAGTTACCATTGATTTATTTTTAGCTAGTGTATGTTTTATTTTATTTGTAAATAGTCATTGTTTGTGGAGTGATGTCACATTAAAGCTGCATGATTCATAGATAAGGAGTACTTTAGAATATTGTACAATTTTGAGATAAATTTGATAACAATATTAGCAGACTTGAGTATTATTGACAATACATAATGCACTTCTGAACAATAGCAATATCAAATTGCACGTTTTTTTTCTTAATTGTACATGGTATCTATAATGGATAGATATGATACGAATAGCATGCATTTCAAGCAGTTACTTTTAGATTTCATGCTTTTTTTCATGAAAATTTTAAAATTGTATTTAAAAGTTAAATATTGTGAAGTGAAAAAAGTAATTGCCACATTGCAAACAGTGCCTATAATTAATGTAAATTACCAAAAAGAACTATGTTATAATGACCCTCCTTACATGTAAGCTAGTAACGAAGAAGTATGTTGATGTAACATTCTGTATTAAAATAAGTCATTAATCATACAAAACATGTAAATTATAAATTTAATCCTATATATTTTTACTTTATTTTAAATCCTAGTACAATATTTTCAAATTAGATTTTATTGAAATGTTTTAGCATCATCTGGAGACATGCAACTTTAAAGATTTGAATGGATTTTTTATTGGAATTTGTTTATAAAGATATGCTTATTACATAAATTTCTGTGTAAATATCTGTATAGAATGTTAAATAATCAGAGGAAATTTTTTCGGTTGAATGAATTATTTCATATATATTTTCACAAAACATGATGAAATTCCATATATTTCACGAGCCAGAAAGGCGAGTGAAATATATAGAATTTTATCATGTTAAGTGCAAACATATTCTATATTTCACGAAAAAATAACCTTTTTATTTAGTTTTTCTTGGAAGAATAAAAGTTGTTTACGAATACACCTATTTGCCATGCAGATGCAATTGTATGGAGCGCAGTCATGCATTGATTATTTATAGGTTCATGAAGCGGTCGAATTCAATACACAATTTATCACAGCCATTAAAACGTCTTGAAAAGAAAAAAACATAGCCAGATAATTTCTGATGATAATTGAATAGCTGAAGACTCATTGCAAAAGAGAATCATCTGAAAATGTAGTCCTAAACATATATATATAAGTTTCACCCACTTTCATATTCATTTCTCATATTTGTATTTTCACAAAAATGATATGTATATTTACCTGATACAGCACAATATTTTATGGGTTGAATTAAATAAATTATTTTATTTTTCCTGATACTGGAAATTATTAAAGCGACACGCCTCCAGATGTTTATATTAATTATCCCTTTAAAAGGCCCCCAAATTTTATCTGTAGCGTAATACTTAATGTTTTTGAAATAGTTGTATATATTAATTTTTTGAAACTTCATTGGTTGATATAATTCATTGAGAAAAAGTGCAGTACACAAAAAGGGTAATCTTTTAGTTATTGCCCCTATTGTTTAGAAAGTGTCAAAGTTTATCTTCTTTGTATACCACAAAATTGTATTTGAGATGTATACTGGAAATTTCGAAAAATATTTTTGTTCTAAAGATGTCCTTTGTTGTCATTTGTAGTTTCTCTTCTTTTTTTAGATTTTAAAATGTTTTTGAGATATAGACTTGAAACTTCAATGTTGATTTTTGTTTTGAAAGTGTCCTTTGTTGTCATTTGTAGTTTGTCTTCTTTGTATAAAACAAAATGTATTTGAGATATTTGAAAAAAAAACGTTATTCAGTAGGAGTCTTTTGTGCAAGAATGATAATTTACCATTTGTAATTTTTGAGTTATTGCACTTTGAAATTTTTCATGCTTTGTCATTTTGTTATAATTTTCATGTTTAATTGTTGTAATGATTCTCGTTTGCATAATTTTTCTCCAGAACTAAATAAATCAAAGCTCTAGGATTATTATTTTGAAACGGTTGAATGATTATTCAGTTGACAAGAATGTCAAGTCTCCATTTTATATTATGAATATTTTATTTTGTTTTTGTTCAATAACTCAAAACATTATTGAAATATAACAGCTTGAATTTGCATGGATGAATATCTCTACTAAAATAAAGAAAAACAGAATCCTTAATGAACGCACAAAAAGACAAAATTGAAAAAAAAATGTAACAGAATCGGAGCTTTTAAGTTGTAATCCCGTTCACATGTATTGGAATGTCAATGCGCCAGTTTTTTTTTTGGGTTTTTTGTTGTTGTTTTTTTTTCAAAATTCTATCCCGAGTGGCAAACTATTTAAGTCTGCTATGACTTCCTTTTGTATACTATCCGTGTAAATTACATGCTGATTAATGGTTTATATTTAGTTTAACTGATTTCCATGTTTTCTTTCAGTTTGTCAATCAAATGATGACATCATTATATTATTTTTTGTTTTTTTGTTGTTTTTTTTTATATTCAAAAATAGCTAGACAACAGTTGCGATGACTATTTAGATAATAATTTGATAAGAAAAAAAAACACATGAATACATACAAATATATATATATATGTATAAAACAGTGTACAAATTTCCAAAACAGGATTGTTAGCTGTGTATAGTATCTTGATTTTCTGCTTGAATTCTTATTGTCACAGTTATGGACCCTTAATGGTCAATTATTGAGTAAAATAAGCTTGTCAGCGTTTCATCTCCAAAACCTCCGGGGTAATTTCAATGAAATTTCACAGGATTGTTTGTCACCATCCCTAGTTGTGCATAGTATCTTGATTTTTCAATAAATTAGCTTTTTTCATCGTTCATCTCCAAAACTACTTGGGTAATTTCAGTGCACATTTATTAAACTGTTTGCATAGTGCAATAATTGTTTGCATGACATTTCCCAGTTATGGGCCATTGATGATGATTTTTATTCAAGTAAAATTTGTTTATAGACTAATACTCCTACATTTCTAATGGAATTTCAGTTAAATTTTGAGAATGGTATTTATCAAAAGCGGTTTTATCAGTTCTTTGGCATATATTTTGGATATATGTCAAAGCTTCCTTTCCATGGTACAAGCGTCAGCTCTTGATAAAATTAAAACTAATAACTTCTAAGTTATGATTACTCTTAATTAGATATTTGAACCGAGTCACGACAAAACCAACATAATGGGTTTGCGACCAGCATGGATCATAAATGAGCCGTGTCACGACAAAACCAACATCCGCGCAGTCTGATCAGGATCCATGCTGTTCGCTATCAGTTTCTCTACTTGTAATAGATTTGGTAAGCGAACAGCATGGATCCTGATCAGACTGTGCGGATGTTGGTTTTGTCGTGACACGGCTCATTTATGTTTCAAGAATAATAAAATATTAACCGTCTAAATTTCTTAAATGCATTTGTCCAGCTACCTTTTAGACATGTCAATATTGAGTTGTAGGTATTTATAAATGAAACTATGTGTCATATGCCCCTACTGCTGTGGGTTCGAGTCCCACCATGGACTATGTATTCTTCTTGTAAGGATGCTATCCAGCTTGCTCACAGACTGTTGTTGGCTCTACTAAGGTATTTGTGTCAGAAATATTGCACTTGATGACTTACGCCATAATAAAATCTTGAAATTCGCCATATGACATCACATTGTTGGTGTGACGCAGAACCAAACACAAAAAAATGTCAGTCTTCCAACGGTATAGAGCCTGGTCAGACTTCAGGGATGTGCAAGCTGGCCTGGCTTTGTACTGGTAGCCAAGATTTATCACTTTCATTTTTATGAGATAACTATAGTTGTAAGATAACTATATCATGTCACTGTTTATATACTGTAAATATTAGACATTATTTCACCAAGATATATAACCATATGATATTGTTGTTTGTATACTGTAAATATTAGACATTATTTCACCAATATATATAATTATATTATATTGTTATTTGTAAACTGTAAATATCACATACCTTTGCCGATTTTGTGACTTTGTAAAAATAGTACTGCACGGCCGTGCATATATTTTGATGTGACGTCATTTGCGTTATATAAACATAGCGTTAAGAGGCGCTAAATGTTAGCGTTTTACTATTGACGCGTCAATGAAAAATGTTTCTTTATCACTTTAAACGGTCTTTATTTCTGGTATGTGATAAATAGAATATTAAATTCGTGTACGTTCTTTACTAAATTTATTGAACTCGTTGAATAAAATATTGGTATACTCGCCAGAGTCTTTATTCAACTCATACAATAAATTCAGTACTAAACATTCAATATCCTATATTTATTTTACCAAGGTAGATAACCATATCATGTCAATTTTTTGGTTTAATGACGATACTGTAAGAACTGAATTACGCAATTAAAATATGTTAACAACATATTTAATTGTTTAATAATTAATGTTCAGTGCTTATAAAGTATTGTTTTCAATATATTTTATGATAATAAAATTATGTAACAGATTCTTATGTTAGTTATAATTATGTATTTTCACCAGTACTGGATAGTCCATGAAATTGAGTCAATAATGATTTTATTGTGCCCTCACTTTAATTATCGCCTGCAGGACGTGTACAAGTTTATTTTTGGTTTGAGATTTATTGCGAGAAATTGTTATTTTATGACACCAGTACTGGATAGTCCAGGAAATAGACAGGACTGGTCTTAAGAAAATATGAATGCTAGAGGCATTTTATAGTACAAGTAATATCTTGAGTGCTTTAACCTAATACGGGTATGCTGAAGACGATGAGGGTGGATACCAAGAAAATAAAATTGACCTTGACCTTCAAAAGGTCAATTCAAAATGGCCGCTTAAAAATACTAAAATAGGTCATTAAAACTATGATACAATATGATGCAATTAATTATTCTTGTCAAAATCAAATGATTATTCAATATTCTCTAAGTTTATACAATTATTAAATTAATTAATAACAAATTTCTAGTAATTTATAAGGTTAACGCGTAAAAATCACCCAAAGACAAGATCATAAATGTCATATACATGTATATTTTTATTTCGCAAAGCATAATGATTATTATCATGTAAGGTAAAACTACATTTCGTTATTAAACTACATTTCGTTATTAAACTAATATCATATTTAAGAATTTGCTGAATAAATTTGATACTGAAGCTTTGAAAGAACTGTACTGGGTTATGCAATAAAGCTCTCAATATTCCTTTATATGTATATATTATGAATGAATGAGTACCCCATTCGTTATATGTACACATGTCAGTATTTGTCACAGTCTGAAACATTGGTTTGGATAAGTCGTTTAGTCTTTCAATATGTTGTTTTCTTGATTTTTGTTTACTGCTCAAGAATGTGACAAAGGCTTGTCGGTCTTAAAAATAAAAACGATTAAAGGGCAGATCGAAATAAATTCAATTATTAGCATTTCAAAAAACGCTAGAAATTGCCATTCAGTCGGGTTTTCAAAAAAAAAACAAATCGTGAAAAAAAAAACATTCCTGAACAAAAGAACTTATGTTTCTTCTCTTAATAGAAATATTCCATATATTGTTTACCCAGTAGAAAGAAGCCAACACACTGGATTCAAGGTTTGCATATGAAGCTAGAAGTATAATTTTATAAAGATGACACGACAAAAACATGGCGGATGGCGTGCACAGTAGGGGTCAATTTTTGAGGTTTTTTGTCTTTCAATTTGTTATCATGTGGCATTAAAGTATGCATTTTGAATGGCTTACATGGAGCAATGGTTGAATCTTGTTAATAGTATATGTCGCAATCCAGGAACAGCAACAATAGCAAAACATCTAGGTAAGGTAATGTAAACCAGTGACTTGTAAGAAAATTAGGAATGACTGTGTTGGAGATTACTTTGGAGACATTCTTTCTTTTTTAGGGTTTTTATGGATTCCACTCCAAAATAACAAGGCTATGAGCGTATCATGCCATGATCTCATTTGACTTTGAACCTAGTTTGGTCAAGGCTATCTAGAAATTCAATAGCAAACGCAACTGTAACGCTTTCATTTTCAAATCCACAAGAATCAACTAAAAACGCAATGAATGGTGAATATTTAAAGTTTTTGGCAAACCAGGTTATTATGCTTGAGCTGCGAAAGTTGTTAGCATTTATAAGCGTGGCTTCTTTTAAACAAAGTCTATTTAGGACAAGTTTAACTCTATTACGGGGTGGCTTTAAATTAACATAAGTGATCCAACCACAATCAATGAAGCCATCTCAATACGGTCAGTAAATACCAACAAGGACTATTTGTCCATATTTCGGGGGGTATAATGCAGAAAATGTATGGTGGGTTAGGGAGTAGTGATGGAGTAGTGGTGGTAAGGAACTGAAATAAGCAATCATACGGTCATACAGTCTCTGATCTTTTTATATGGGAAGCTAGCTTCTCAGATTAAATAATGTTGCCGTTGATGCTTGAGTGTCTTGGGGACTTAGGTTGGCGATAGTGGTGGTTATGGTACCTATAGGAAGGCTATTGATGTCCCAGGTGAATAATGATTTGGGTGAAAGAGAAGTTTTAAAAAGACTCTGACCCATTTAGTAATGTTGGGAGTAAACGGAAAACTGCAAGAAAAGCGGTACCTGAATTATATACAAATGTAAGTATATCCAGTGATTTAGTAGATCATAACATTTAGAAACAAATTACTCAAATTTTACACGTCTTATGGGTTGTAGTAGCCATAATCAGACCTTGGGCAAATTACTTTAAAAAGTAAGTGATTAAGACACAATTATTTCTTATTCTTTTACAACAGTTACAATGAATTACTCTAACTTTTCTCCAGGGATTGACAGAATAACATTTTTTTTCATGGGTAATTATGATAACTTCTGATTACTTTTTATTGTCTCATTTTAAAAATGCAAAGACCTAGCTATTTTGTGTTTTATTAACAAATTTAGAAAATGTAACAAAACCTATGCAAATATGAAATATTTAGATGAGTATTCAAATATTTTTGTTTGTAATAAATGAATGTATCACATAAGTGTAATAATACAAAGCAAAATTTTTTCATTTGAATTCGGTTCGTATGTATATACAATTCCATGTAGCAGTAGTAATGTGTTGAAGGGTTACAATTACAAAACTCTTGGGCAATTTTAGCCTGGATATGCATGTTGTAGTTTATCTGTTTGGCTGACATCACAGTAGAACACTGTCGTAACCTACTTTGTGCAAGCTTTAAGTACAAGTTACTGTTATTAAAAAAAAGAAAGCCAAAACGTTTGCATAATATAATGGTTTTTTTTAATGTTTATTATTCATAAATTGCGTGGCATAGGGTTTCTTGTGAAGAAAATAAAACGAGCATTTAGCAGAATTTGAAGTCATAACCATGACATCTCATTCGATGACAAAGTCACAGGCGATAAAAGTTGCTGCCAACGAAAACACTTTTTTTTCTTAGTCTGGCCAAGGGTTCGGAGGTTTTTGATTCAATATGAGTTTTATAATATGCATTATTAATTAACTGTGCAATATTGGGCGCATTAGCACTTGCAATTCAGAGCTGAGCTGATGCATTTTCACTATGACATTGTGGATAGAAAACTCAGCAATTATGAAGCAAACATACCCATAACGAGAAAAGTCGGCCGTTATTCAGACATTCTGACTGACTGTTTGACATGGTCATTATAAAGCTCACGCTAAACATTGAAAAATCCAATGCCGTTTCGTTATTTATAATAATTTAAGGTTTTCATAATTGTACTCTTATTTAGCTTGAATCATTTAGCTTTATAACAATGTCATTATGAAAACAAACTCCAATTATTGACATCATAGTAAAATAGCTTTTCCCTAATGTTGTTACGTATGGGTCAATAAATAAAAATTGTAAGTCGCTGGATAGGGCATTTTAACTGGGATCAAAATATAACCCTTTAGATGCTCATGCAGTTCAGCTGTTAGATATGTAGATGTGAATTTAGGTGATGCATTAGTCTCAAGACGAAACCTCATTCACTGACATCTGACTTGGAAACCAGTGCATGCATGGGAGGACAGGGTTGTTTGACAGTAATAAGAACTCCTTTAGTGAAGCAAAATTAAATCTAAGCTGTTGTATAAGTGTTATTGGTTTTAAATTTCTAATGACAATATTAATCATCCTACTTAATATTTCCTGAATTTCAATATCGCAATAAGTGATTTGCATTGGGCAGCTCTGAGGAGTAAGAGTAAACTATTTAGAAATTTCTCAGGTGGTTAGTCAAGTTTAAAAACCTTGTTGAAAGAAATTCTGGCATATAGTGCTATGCAAATGTAAGTAGGAATCTGAGTAGCCACTCTATATGCTTGCATAGAGTGCCAGATAAAATACATGAAATCTCTATATACTAAGCAGATAGGGCAGGGAAGAGTGTAGTGTTCGCTGCGTAAACCCTAAATATAGTGATGGTTTAAAGGAGTAGGGACTTTCTAGAAATTTTATCTCTTACATTCTAGTCTCTGATGTTTAAATGCCTTAAAATATTCAGTACTATCTTTAATATTACTTCTATATTTCTGATATTTATTGACTCACGTATTAATTTTTATCGTGGAAATGAACATCTTTTGCCACCTAAACCAAGACTTACTTTAAGACATCTGAAAAAAGATATTCTAGCTTTTCATTCAAAATTTGTTTTGGTGCCAGCGGACAAGGCGGCTAATAATATTATAATTGTTTGACGAATCCATTACATTAACGTTTTGCATAAGGAACTAAATAGCACTAATGCGTATTCTAAAACCTCTGCCTCCGAAAAAGACATTGTAAACAATCATATTACTAATATTTCCAATCTTAAAGTCCAAATTAATGAAAAAGAACTCAAATTTCCTATTATGTATTGGATTCCTAAATTACATAAAAAACCTTACAAAGCCAGATTTATTGCTAAATCTTCATCTTGCACTACAAGTAAACTTTCTATTTTATTGACGTCTTGTTTGACTGCCATTAAAACACATGTAATTAGATATTGTGATAAAGTCTATGAAAACACAGGCAAACATCTCTTTTGGTCAATTAAAAATTCTGGTGAAATCTTGGATAAATTCAAAATTAATAACTTTCAAGCTTCAACTGTCAGTACATACGATTTTTCTACACTTTATACAACTTTGCCACATAAATTAATCAATGATAAACTAATATCCCTAATACAGAAAACTTTTGCACGGGAAAAATTTACCTTTCTAGCATGTAATTCTAACAAAGCTTTTTTTTACTAACGGTATTGTTAAACATTATACTATGTGGACTTGTGACGAAGTTTGTAGAGCACTCTCTTTTCTTTTAGACAACATTTATGTCAGGTTTGGTAATACCTTATTTAAACAGATCATAGGAATTCCTATGGGTACTTATTGTGCACCCCTGGTCGCCGATTTGTTTTTGTACTGCTATGAAAGAGACTTTATGTTGAGTCTCTCTGAAGAGAAACAACAAGATGTTATAGTCGCATTTAATAATACTTCCAGATACCTTGATGATATTTTTAATTTAGATAATCCTTATTTTGATCAAATGGTGTCTGACATTTATCCGCATGAACTACAACTTAATAAAACGAACTCTTGAAATTTGAGTACATCATTTTTGGATCTTCATATTACTATCAACAACAATTCTATTCACACGAAAATTTATGATAAAAGAGATGACTTTGACTTTTGTATAGTTAATTATCCACATTTGGATGGAGACGTACCCCATGCAACATCCTACGGGGTTTATGTTTCTCAGTTAATTAGATTCGCTAGAGCTTGTAACAACGTAAAGGATTTCAACGAGCGGAATATTTTTATTACCAGCAAGCTTCTAAAACAGGGCTACCGCTATCATAAATTACGGAAATATTTTACTAAATTTTACAATCGTAACTTTGATTTAATTTCTAAATTCAATAGTGATTTAAAAACTCTTCTGCGACAAGGGATTAGCCAGCCTGGTTTTTATGGTTTTTGTGGTTTACAAACTTCGTAAGATTTTGGGTCATGGTAATTTTTCTGCTGTTTTTACTAAAATCATTAAACGTTTTATTAAAAGAGGTTATGACCGTACTATTTTAAGACATACTGCATGTTTAGTGTTCAACCCTTTTACAGTGTGACACTACGCTTTCCTCTTTTGATTGCATCTGACGGACCAAGTGGGAGACTCTATGATGGATAGTTCGTAAAGCCCTTTGGGACTGAATTGTCTTAATGTTCGTCTTCTGCCTTGCTTCGTCGGGCCCTTGTAGGTGATTTTCTTGTTGCTCTGTCTTCCTTTAGGACAATAAGTACTTTTGTTATGGTCATTGGGTTTACTTTTATATGTTTCTACATGATCATTTTAGTGTTTTACTTATTTAACCTTTTGTAACCATGACAACCGTTAGAATTTCACTTGGCGGGGATTCATTTTATTTACACTGTCTCGTTTATAAGAACATGGTGGGGCTAAGAGCGAGGTTTGGTGCACCATTAACCGGTTTAAACTCCCCAGCAGTCATTATTATGCTGCTGACCGTTCCAAGGCGGCGCCCCACTGTGTTCCTCAGATGTATGTCTATGTTGTTTCATACTGTTTTGGTGACACTTTTGCTTGTGTCCCTTGTTGTTTTCTCGTCTACGGTAAGTATCTTCCCCATTGCCTCTAGTTTTTATTTCTTTGATTAACCCCCCCCCCCCTTTCCCCCGGTCTTCTGTCCCCTTCCCCTTTGTGGGCCTATTATTATTTTCTTTGAATTCCTAATCAGTTACAAATAATTTTTATCATTTAATGATTAACGTGTCGTTGCCCTGTCCTTTTTATGTTTGGGGTCCGCCTGGGCTCCTTGCCATTGGTTCTTGTTGCTGGGTCATATGGGGGTTGCGTTCATTGAACGCCGCCTTTCCTTGTTGATCTTGTTTTTCATATTCTATTATATTGGCCTATAGAAAAATGTCCGCCATCTTGGATTTTTCGGCCATATTGGATTGTTTTGTTTTTTAAATTCTGTTTTGGTGTCTAATTTGTTTTAACCTTAACTTGCTTTGTGACAAATTTCAGGTTTTTCCCATCTTTAAAAGTTTTATTTGATATATCATCCATTTATAATAAAGAATCTGGCGGTTTCTATATTGGCCTTAAGAAAATGTCCGCCATCTTGGATTCTTTTCGGCCATATTGGATTGGCTTTTTTTTAAATTCTGTTTTGGGGTCTAAATTGTTTTTACCTAAACTTGCTTTGTGACAAATTTCAGGCTTTTACTTTCATTAAAGTTTTATTTGATATATCATCCATTTATGATAAAGAAATTTGGTGGCCATTTTAGTGGTCATTTTAAATGGCCATTTCAATGGTCAAGATCAAGTTTTTCAGTTTGGTATCCACCTTTATCGGATTCTGCATACCTTAAATAGGTAAAATACACCAAGATACCACTTGTACTACAAAATGCCTCTAGCATCTTATAGAGAGCCAAATTCTCAAAATCAGTCCTGTCTAAAATTGAGTCAATAATGATTTTATTTATTTTACAAAGCCAATGAGGTGAAATCAAAATTACTAACAAGTATTTCATTAGTAAAATCAAAAAGTTATGATTATGTTGATATAAAAGGGAGATGTTTACTAGATACTTAAAGAAATTGTGAACAACTACAACAAACAATCTGCTTTCACGAAAGCTCGCCTCTTAGCTTTCATGTAAGCTTAATTAATTTAAAAAATGTGCCCATTCTTAGAAAAGAGCGGTCAGTGATCATATGTGTCACCATACGATAGCTAATTGCATATTATAACTACTGTGTAGCAGGATACACAAAATCATCAACAGGGCAAAAGGCCTTTTTTATTCAATGCCCATAAATCAGCCAAAATCATTCAACTAGAAACCCCATGTAATATGTTCAAGTACTTGAGCTACCACTCAATCCTGTAGTTTCATGGAACTTGCATTAGCGGTTTAAGAGGGGAAGTGAAGTCAAATTTTAAAAATAAGTCATAAAAGGGCCATAAATCTACAAAATCATTGAACCAGAAAATGCCTTAAAGTTCAGATGAAATTGCACCAGGGGTGATCCGGACAAGCTTCTGTGTAGCTGGCAAAACAAGAACACCCTTTTAATTGAAGGGCCATAACTCGGCCAAAAATCATTCAACCGGAAAACCTGTGTTATACAGGCAAGTACTTGAGGTACAGATAAATCCTGTTAGTTTCATTGAGCTTGCATAAGTGGTATAAGAGTAGTCTGGACAAATTTTAAAAATCATTAAAGGGCCATTACTCTTACAAAAATCATTGAACTGGAAAATGCTGATGATATGCACAATTAGGCTTGGTACTGATTCCTGTAAAGTTTTGATGAAATTGCATCGGTAGTCTTTGAAGAGTAGATGCGACATAAAAATACCAAATTCAGAATCAATATTTCAATTAAATACAGGCATATTTAAATATTGATTCAAAAAACTACCCAGTGCACATGTTTTTGAAAGTAAGATCGAAATGTATTTCACTGAGTGGAAACCATATGCAATATTTTCACTAGTGGAGTAGCCGTGAGTGAAAAAGTAATAGCTGGTGTTCACAAGTGAAATATATTTCAATCTTACATGCAAAACAAACAAATTTTCTATGCATTTTATGCCTTTTTTAGTGCTTTAAGTACTTTTTTACTTGTTTTGCCGCGTAACGTCATGGGCTCTTCTTCATGATGTCATCATTAGGTTAGCTAAATATGCTGTTATGGCAAGGTAGATGAAAGTTTTATTCTGGGACTTGAAAACACAACTACAAACACAAGATATAAAACAATAGTGTATATATTGTACTTTAACATACAATATTTGGTATAGAACATTATTGGTCATATAAAACAATATTTGAAACTCAAACTCTTCAGAAAACACATCCATAAATCAAAATTTTCTACATTTATACAAATAAAAATCTAAAAAGATTATCAGGAATTGCTAAACTTACATAATTTTTCTTTCTTTTCAGCTTGTTTTTTTTTTAAGATACATTAGGCTTTAAAGGGGCATTGAGATTGTTTGACATGACTGGAAATGTTTTTTAAAAATTAATGTTCCATTTGATTCAAGTCTAGACCAATAACATGGGTGCCAAAATTTCAAATTATTCGCACTTTCCAGAATGATTTTCTGTAATTTGAAACATTATCCAAAATTGAAGCGTTGCAGCGCTTTTCACTCAAAGTGGGTTTAAATAGCTCAAAAGTATTACTTCCAATTTATTCCGAGTATATTTATTTAATATCTTTTGCACATAGTTCTGTTTCAAATTTGTGCCCCTATTGATCTATTTAAGAAATTCAAAGTTTATGTTTTTTATAGTGGGATTTCTATCAAACATGCAACAGCAAAGTTTGTTTGTATGTTTGTTTCATTTTACGCCTTTTCCCAACAGTATTTCAGTCATATAGGCTAACAGCAAAGTAATTGTAAGATTAAGGTGACAACGGAGTCAATTATCACTGAAAATACCTAAAATGAGATTTTTTGCTTAGAAGATTTATCAACCTTTTCTGAACACATTCGTGGTTTAATTTTGGAAGCAGTTAGTCCAAAAAATGTGTTTTTAAACGTTTTAAAACGGTACCTGTACCATTTTTATCTGCTATTCCCGTAACCTGTCAATTATCGATAACGCTCCCGCCCCCTGTTTAGGCATCAATGAGGGAAATCGGTAGTTCCATATATCCGTGAATTACCGGTCCATACTGGTCCATACTACTCGTAATACATGTATCGTACAAATACCGTACATCTTTTATGAATATCTCAACATTATATTCGTCCACGTTTTATTTAATCTTTTTTTATAAATTAAGAAATTTTCGACCAATGTACGTAACACAATGTATGAAACATAGATAATTAAGCATAGCGGCAAATCGCACGACCACGGGTTTGATTAAAAATGTAGTTGCTAAAATATCCATAATGTGTGGAAATCATTTGTCCCGTTAATCTGATAGATATTACATAGAGTTTATGGACTTTTGTACGGATTCAAGGGCATGCTTTATATTCAACCTCGTTTTCTAACAATGTCAAGTAAAACAACAACAAAAACAGACAACATTTTTTTATGTGAACGCCTATATAACTTGTGGTAAGGTGTCCCTGACAACGTACTTAACCATTTTAGATTGTCTAAAAATGGTTATTTGTCAATTGATCAATAAAAAAGATATTCAAATATATATTCAGTGAATACTTTGAATATATTGTTCGCCAGTAAATCGAACACAGTACTAATAAACCTGGGACAAAGTATGACATTTATTGTATATCCCAGTAGGAACGGGATCTCTATGCCGTGCATAGATGTTATTCATGATAATAGAAGTCATAATGGTCGAGTAATACCTTTTATTTCTATTAAAATATGTGAAGCATTATCATTTTGGTGGAAAAAATATATAATATTCCGTTCTTATTTGTACATCTACCATGGACTGAAAAAAGACTGTCAGAAGCTCAGTTTTTTGTTATTTTAATTTATATTTTAACGGAATTTCAGACGCGAATACACAGGCAGGGTGACACTAGTATAATATAATAATAATAATGCTGATGATAATAATAATAAACTTCAAAAGTGAAACAATTCAATACCACGCTAGCGGTGCGCAAATGCGTTCCATTTTCCCCCACCGAGTGCCTCAAATTTTACCGATAGAAATTTCTGCTATAAACTGATATTAATCAGCAGCTTTTTAATTGGTCAGATGTCACTGGGTCATAAAATGTTGTTACCGCAACTTGTTACCCTCTCTGGTGCGATGTTTGTGTATTATGCAATTATTTAGCGTGAAACGTAGGGGTCCGAGAGAGAACAGCCGATTTATGACACTTCGTTTGATGCGGGTTGGACTAACTTTGAATTGGCATAACTTCTTTAATAATCAAGCAATTAACATGCGGTTTAAAGCACATGAAAGAGAATTTATTTACAGTGGGAACCGTGTCAGGGATTTTTGTTTGCTCAGCGACTTAATTATCTTTAATTACGTAATATGTATGGTGAAATAAGTCGCATAAAATGTTTGACGTTACGTTATATTTTTTTGAGAAAAGATAGAAAAAATTTTGGACACGGTTCCCCAGATATTATAAGTATATTAATTTTTGCAAAAGTTTGATGACAAAAAAAAATGACTTTGATATGACGATTTAAAATTTTAGGATTTTTATTCAAAATATATCATTTACAAAGGCATTTTTTTTCAAATATGTTATTTTTTTGATGATCAATGACATTTAATGCACAAAGGTTAAATAAATAACAATTATTACTAAAGTAAGTTGGTTAAAATGACATTTATGTGAGTGTTGTCGCCTTAATTGATAGATTAATTCAGTTTTTCCAAGAGCTGTTGAAGGCATTTTGTAGCTGAGGCAAGACTTTAACAATGAAGCAGATAGGCTGACCTTAAAATCAACAGGGACCATTTACTTACCAGTCAAACCTTCACACCAAATCTTTGGACTGAACACTTAAGCATCAAGTAATTGCCATGAGCGACCTTGACCCAAATAGTTAAAAGTCCACAAGGTTTAAGTTGTCCAGGTCTCAGTGACCTTTAACAAAGTGACTAAAAATTGACTTAAAACCTAACCATGATTGTAGATCAAAGTGATCTCAAGTTATTGGTGCAACAAGCTTTTAATGGCCAAAGCCAGTGACCTTGACCTTTGTCTGACTGACCTTAATTGAATACAGATTACCTACTTATCAGCCTCCACACAAAATCTTTGATTATTTCAGAAATTTGCAGTTTTTTAAACCCCTTTGTGACCTACTTAGGTCAATGTGCGGAACAATTTGCAAACTTTTTGATTGGGGATTACCCAAAGAGCATTTATGTGCAAGTTAGAAAATATCCAGTTCATTTGTATTAGTAAAGAAAGTATTGACAACAAAACACAGACTGAACGGGGTCACAATAAAATAATATGAGCATGTTCAGTTAAAAAATACATATTTCACAAACACTGCCTTTACAATAAAGAATGTTTATTACAAAGTCTGAATCTGTTAACAATCACATCCACACACATACAAATTACATTGTATTTTATATACAAACACACAAACTAATTTTACCAAACTTAAAAAATATATATATTTCTTACAGTTAATTATAATTTCAAATGCAATGAAGCAACAGTTTAATATTTTCTCAAAAAAGGAAAAGAAGAAAAAAGTTAAGGGCAATACTATAAACATAATTATATACATCGCTAAAATTAATATCATGTAAAAACTCATTTACAAAATAAAAATTTCACTGGACAGATATTTCTCAAATGTCATAAATCACTAGACAGATCAATCGCCAATGTCATATATCACTAGAGAAATCTATCTCAAATGTCATATATCATCACAGGACGGATCTATTATCAATGTCATATATCACTGGACAAATCTATCTCCAATGTCATATATCACCTGAAAGATCTAGATCCAATGTCATATATCACTGGACAAGTCTATCTCCAATGACATACATCACTGGACAGATCTATCTCAAATGTCATATATCACTTGACAGATCTATCTCAAATGTCAAATATCACCTAACAGATCTATCTAAAATGTCATATATCATGTAACAGATCTAATCTATCGCGAATGTCATATATCACTAGATAAATCTATCTCAAATGTCATATATTAATGGACAGATTTTAAACCAATGTCATATCACTTGACAGATCTATCACAAATGTCTTATATCACCTGACGGATCTATCTCAAATGTCATATATCACTGAACATATCTATCGCCAATGTCATATATCACTAGACAGATCTATCTCAAATGTCATATATCATCGGACAGATCTACATTGTATCTCAAATGTCATATATCATCGAACAAATCTCCAATGTCATATAATGTCATATATCACCTTAACGATCCAGGTCCAATGTCATATATCCCTGGAAAAATCTATCTCCTATGACATACATCACTGGACAGATCTATCTCCAATGTCATATATCGCTGGACAGATCTATCTCCAATGACATATATCACTGGACAGATCTATCTAAAATGTCATATATCACTGGACAGATCTATCTCCAATGTCATATATCACTGGACAGCTCTATCTTCAATGTCATATATCACTGGACAGATCTATCTCTAATGTGATATATCAACAGACAGATCTATCTCAAATGTCATATATCACTGGATAAATCTATCTCTAATGTCATAAATCATCGGACGAATCTACCTCCAATGTCATATATCAGCTGAAAGATCTAGATCCAATGTCATATATCACTGGAAAATTATATCTCCAATGACATACATCACTGGACAGATCTATCTCCAATGTCATATATCACTAGACATATCTATCTCCAATGTCATATATCACTTGACAGATCTATCACCAATGTCAATTATCACCAAACAAATTTATGGACTGATTTAGTCTTTATCTCATAAATCATTTTCTTTTTCAAAGCCGTCGAAAAGAAGCTATTTAAAATCTGTACTATACACATAATAATAAAAAAAGCAACATGGCAATGCCACGAAACCAGGTTTTCATTTGACCAATTGTAGAAAGATCTGTTGTAGTTGAAATACAATACAAAGAATGTTACTATGTGAAATGTAAATTATAAATAATGAATTTTCCTTTTTAGGAAACAGTAAACTTTAACCTAGGAGGCCCAAAAGCCAACCAAAGTGAGGTCGTTATAACAACTTGCTTCACACCAAATTTCTTAAAACTATCTTATTTCAAACTATAGTTATTGACTGGAAACCTTTTTTTCCTATTTTAAGTAACACTGACCTAAAACTTTACCCTAGCAGGCCCAACAGCAATCAAAAGAAAAAAAATTACATAAGCTTGCTAAACGCCAAGTTTAATTGAAAAAATTCATTCTTTACTCTAGTTAGTGACTGGAAACAGATTTACTATTTTTAGCAACAGTGACCTTGACTCTACATGACCCAAAAACAGGAAGATGAGCTGGCAAGTGTCAGAGCTCCGGATAGCGTGCGTATCAGCGTGAAATATGCATAGAAAATCTGAAATACGCATCACTTTCAAAATTCGTGCTTTAAAATTACGCAAAACAAAATAAAAATACGCTTGTATGTCAAAATTTAAGCGTGAAAAAATAAAAGTGTATTGATATTTAGAAAGAAGATATTTTGAGGATAAAAATCAATATAATATTATATTTCTATTTCATTGCTTGGAAAACTAAAAATTTTGTTGTCAACAACCATGTTAAAAACGCAAGTAGCAGGAAATACAGGTCATACATGTACATCGATTAGTGGAGGAAGACCTCTGTTGTCCCTCCGTGCACAAACAGGAACTTGAGTATAATTACCGACGTTCCGTAGCTTCCTCACATAAAATAATTATAAGTTCCTGGTGGGATTCTAACACTCGGCGGTGAGGGCCAAGTAGTTGGACGCTGGTCTAGTTATTCAAATTTGTTCCCTCCTTGCGAAAAGGCAAAGCGACGTTCACAGATCACAGCCCAAGACACAAACCAGCCATATCAGAAGGGCACAAAGAAGGCACCGAACCAAAATCGGAAAAGGACAAAAGTCGGCGGACATGTAATTATTGAAATGATAACATCGCAAAAGGTTCCGATACGGAAATTAAAAAACAAATGGTGTAAAGACAAATGGGACAAGGATATACTAGTAGTGCTTAAAATTGAGCTCTCTGACGCACAATCATTTTTTCCTCCGGTTACTTGAACGCAAATATGTTAAAAATGTAAAAAAAAATAACGATATTACTTGTTAAATACTGCGCTAAAGAGTAAAGTGGTGCTGCGACATGGACTCAACTGAGGTTTTTTACCTGATCGGACAAACAATATTTTTTTCCAGATAAATGAACTATTTGATGTAGGTTTAGACCTCAAATCATTTACGCACTTCGATTTTACAGAATAATTATTCAAATTGTAAAAAATGACCCAAATGAAAAGCGTTTTTAAAAAAAGCTTTTCACTCCAATCGAGCTAAGGTAAGCATAAAAGCGGCATAACTCCGCAAACTCATCAATGGAATTAAAGATCTAAGTTGTTATGCATAAAATTATGTCGTACAGTTTTGAAAAAACAAGAGGGCCATGATGGCCCTGGATCGCTCACCTGACACAACCGCATCCAAGCAATGTCCTAAACAAGCATCATGACCAAGTTTGATGACAACTGAGTCAAACATGTGACCTCTAGTGTGTTATAAAGCAATGTGACCTAATTTTTGACCGGACACGACCCATATTCAAACTTGACATAGAAATCATCAAAACAACCTTCCTGGCCAATTTCCAGGAAATTTGGATCAAAACTGCAGCCACTAGAGTGTTAAAAAGATTTTTCTATTTTAAGCTCCTGTGACCTAGTTTTTTTACCGGACATGACCAATCTAAGCAATTGACCCAGAAAACATCAAAACAGCATTCTTGACAAATTTCCAGAATATTTGAATCAAAACTGCAGCCACTAGAGTGTAAACAAGCTTTTTCTATTTTTAGCTCCTGTGACCTAGTTTTTGACCTGAGATGACCCATCTTCAAACTTGACCCAGAAATCATCAAAACAACCTTCCTGACAAATTTCCAGAATATTTGAATCAATACTGCAACCATTAGAGTGTTAACAAGCTTTTTCTATTTTTAGCTCCTGTGACCTAGTTTTTGACCGGACATAACCCATCCTCGAACTTGATTTAGATATCATCAAAACAACCTTCCTGACAAATTTCCAGAATATTTGGATGAAAACTGCAGCCACTAGAGTGTTAACAAGTTTTTTCTATTTTTAGCTCCTGTGACCTAGTTTTTGATCGGAGATAACCCATCTTCGAACTTGATCTAGAAATCATTAAAACAACCTTCCTGACAAATTTCCAAAATATTTGGATGAAAACTGCAGGCACTAGAGTGTTAACAAGCTTTTTCTATTTTTAGCTCCTGTGACCTAGTTTTTGACCGGAGATAACCCATCCTCGAACTTTGCATAGATATCATTAAAACAACCTTCCTGACAAATTTCCAGAATATTTGGATGAAAACTGCAGCCTTTAGAGTGTTAACAAATTTTTTCTATTTTTAGCTCCTGTGACCTAGTTTTTGACCCGAGATAACCCATCTTCGAACTCGATCTGTATTTCATTGAGACAAATATTCTGACAAAGTTTGTTGATGATCCAATTAAAACTGTGACTGCTAAACTGTTAACAGCCCAATTGTTAGAGTGTTAACAAGCTTTTTCTATTTTTAGCTCATGTGACCTAGTTTTTGACCGGAGATGACCCATCTTCGAACTTGGCCTAGATATCATTAAAACAACCTTCCTGACAAATTTCCAGAATATTTGGATGAAAACTGCAGCCTCTAGAGTGTTAACAAGCTTTTTCTATTTTTAGCTCCTGTGACCTAGTTTTTGACCTGAGATAACCCATCTTCGAACTCGATCTGTATTTCATTGAGACAAACATTCTGACAAAGTTTGATGATAATCCAATCAAAACTGTGACTGCTAGACTGTTAACAACCCAATTGTTGACGACGCACGACGCACGACGACGGACGCCGGAGATAGCCCCATCACTATACCTCACCTTGACCACTTCGTGGTCAGGTGAGCTAAAAACGCAACAGATGCAAGGAACAGTTACGTTAACAACGTATTTCACATAGCCATGAGTCTCATTAAAACATTCTTTTCGCCATTACTTTTACAGGAAAACCTGTACAGAAGTTGTCATTTCATAAACAATATTATAAAGTAAGAATGTTCACAATTAAACACTTACCAAAGAAGTCTTCTTTTCTCACAGTTTTTACCACTTCTGTACGCCGCAATGGCTGCACGTACAGAAACTGGTCTTTTTGTCGCCTTTTAGATAACATCTGACATAAGTCATAAGGCATAGGACATAAGTCATAATACATTAGTCATCAGTCATAAGACAAAACTCCTGAGACAAAATGGCACTAATGGGTTTCCGTTGGTATTAGCTGTTTAAAGAACAATGTTAGTAATGTCTATAAATCATTCGAGATGACAAGATTAACGTTTTTGTCTGGTCTGTCATACAAATTAAAGAAAAATAAAACAATAGATTAACGACTAAAGTATCAGTCTATAATATCGCATGGTAGTACAGATAAAATACTTGTCAAACGACACAATAAACATAACCAAATACACGTCATGGATTAATTCCATTATCAGATTACAGTAACTACATTTTGTATGCATAAGATCACGAAGCGTGTGTAGTTGTCTTCAAAACAACGTGAAAATACAACGCAGTAGATCAAAATCAAAACCAATATCTGATAATGTAAGATCACCATACTTTTCATCAAATGTTATATTTCATGTGTCATTTTTTCTATTAGAGATGCTTGTTTGGTAATTTAACTTTGTCTATTAGCAGTTACAGAACAACTTTTCTCTGTTCAAGGAGAAAAATATGACTCTATTTTAGGGGAAAATATAGCATTTTGGCTAGGTGAAACAGCCTTTTGGCTCGTGGAAACATGAGACTGCAAAATATGAAAAAAACTGGTGTACAATTTCTTAAGTTTATGATTATCCGATTTAACATTTATCAAAACAATCGTTTCAGTAACATTGCTCAATGCTTTACTTACATTTTAGATATCAACAGTATACAGAGCAAATATAAGTGTAAATGTAATATCGTAATAATAATTTGCTTTGATCCGTTCAACCTTTTTAATATTTTATACAAGGCTTTTTATATTAAAAATTGTTAACACTTTAAATCTCATGATACTTTCTATAATAATATTCCTTTAGGAATGGAATTTGAATAAAGATTGATTTCTACAGATATCATTCAAGTCAATTGAACGGAAAGTATTCATTTAAATGTATCTTTGGTTCTTTAAGTGGGATCTAACTCTACAAGTCATTTAGAATAGAATTTACATGTCCTTTAAAAATGTTCTACATAATATTATATTATTTTTTTCCATTTTTCTCTATAAACACAATTCAAAGATATATATTTCTTTTTCTTTTTCACCATTCCTAAAGTGTTCAAGTATTGGGATGTATCAAGATAAAGTTATCATCATATTTACGCGTTGAATTTTGAATGCTAAACAAAGTTTGAAAGTTAAACAATTATTATATGGTTACAGCGTTTAGTTTTGTTTTTGCTTTTTAAGAAAACTTAATGATTATAAAATATTCTCATTTAAATATTTTTTATGCATATGAAACAAACAAATACTATCTTAGAACTCTTGCACTTTGCAGTCTAGTCTGGAGTCGTACAGTTTAAGTCGTGACCTAAACGTTAAATTTTAAAATATTAGTGTTGGTAAGTAAAAGAAACAGTATAAAATGGTTAAATTTGCATGGCATATCCCTCATAATTAAGTAAATGCAAGTCAATTATAAGTCTTTGAGGTCAGTTTTTTTTGCTTGTGTACCTAGTGATCCTTAGAGTCATACAGGAGAAATAATTAAATCATCATTTTGTGACAATCTTCTAGTTACTATAGGAAAGATATTCAAAATGATTTAATATCATTTTTCATCATAGCGAGGTTCTAAATATATACATTGTATTCCGGATATTGTTACTAATTGATCTTGGTTAAGGGTTTGCTAGGGTAATACACATTTTTGTTCAAAATTACTGGTTGGTCAAGGGAACCGATTCAAGAATATATACGTTTTGCTCATACTTATACAGAAAAGTAAGCCGGTAAAAATGTATGCAGAAAGTACTTAAAATAGTGAAAAACAGAATCCCTAAAGGCAGCCCATCACGACAAAATTGTAAAATGTTGCAGGCTCGGTTTGATTGAGCCTGTTCATGGACGGTAATGGAAAGTGCAAGTTACCGTCCACGCCCCCCCTAGCACCGGCTTAAGCAGAATTCAACATTTAAACACGAAAATGATGAAATTTTTAATTTAGAAACATCCGCAGATGTGTTCATACGGCGGTTATCATGGAACCTTCAATGTGACACAAGTGTCATTCCACGAAAAGCGGCGTATGGTCCCCAAGTAAAAGAATGCGTGTGCCCTAAAAGAGAAAACAATGGGCGGAACTAGATAAAATGGAATTTGGAAAGGGGCTCTGAGGTTATGAAGCCTGCATATCACAGATAAGACGTCAAAAGACAAATTTAAAAATCAGGCAACATATCCCAAGGGTGATTATACAGTATTCAATTAGGAATACTGGAACAACCGAAGTTCAAAAAGGCCAAATACAAGAAACTAAAATACCATCTTAAATGTATAACAAAATGTCGTGCTGAACGATCTTCAAGGATCGAAAATATAACATCATTGATTAAATGTACGGGGAGACTTTTTACAGACTTTTTTTGAAGACGTTAATTGAACTTGAAATATATCGATATCATAATTATTACTTGAAATTGAATTTTATAACAAAAGACGGAATATTAGCTTTAACATCAACAATGGAGAGGAACGTTCGAGGGACTCAGCGTTCATATGTGCATTTTTGATTATATTAGGTTTATGTTTACATTATTTCTTAATCATCTCTTCATTATCTTTAGTTATTTATCACACATATTGTTTATAAAATGGATCTGTTTGCATAACTGTATTGAAATTGAAGGCAATAAGCAATTTGACGTACACCCTGGCAATCAATCAATTCATTACACTATCACGTTTTACAATATTTAATCTTTTCCAAACACATTGAAAAGACTACTGAAAAATCAACAATGAAAGGCACCACAAATATTGTATGTTTCCCTTATATCAGCGCCGAACTACATTTTAAAATTTTGAATTTTTTGTTGTCGTGGTTGTAAAACACTTAACTTATCGAATATGTTGATTACGATTAAAACAACACTTTACTTCAATGGTTTAAATATTGTTAATATAATTATGTAACATAATAAGATATCCTAAGATATTTTTTACAAATATATCAGATGATTTAATACACAAAGTTTAACATACAATTGTCTTCGAAATAATATATCAGATAGTACAAATATAAATATGACAATTGTTTTTCGTAAAGGGTAATCGGAGAAATTAATGTATAATGAAATCAATATAAAATGAATACATATGATTCCCTCTTAGACACAAAATATTGTGCAAACATTTTATGATGGTAATATTTTCAAGTGGAACAAAAGACAATTACAAAATATACAACTATGGTTTGTTTCCCATTTATAAATGTCACGAATATGCTTGGTCCTCAATCGGGATGAAACAATTTTCGAAGAGGAACCTGTAATAATATGGTTTGATAAAAAAGACAAAAAAAGAACAACAGCTCCCGCTTGAGGAATCCCATTTCTTGTACTATCGATAATGCCTCTAAAAATACATAGTGACGGTCATTTATCGTATTATCCTAGTTATTCATGTATATTATAATATTCAAATATTTTATAAAATAAAATACACCTATGATTATATGTTTGTCACACAATTATAGAAAATAAGGATGATGAGTTCTTACTATTTGTTTTGTGCCATGCTTTAATGTTAGCGTGACTGCATTCTACTGTAAAGACACTCAGGCATGTCAAAGTGTTTCAAGTAAAACTCAAGTGAATGAATCATGAGATGAACCAATGAAATTAAAACAATGGGAGTATGATACACAGAGTATTGGTATGACATTTAAAGCACTAAATAAATGTATTCTAACACAGGCAAAATGCCACTGCGATAGAAATACAAGATACAGTACACTGAAATTATAAGTCGCATTTTCTTCACAGAAGATGGTCTATATCAATTTGATATGAATGAACATAACTAAATTTATTAAATTTTTTGAAATGAAGAAATAAGTCTAGACTTATGTTGAAAAGTTTACATTTAAGTCTTGTAAATATCAGTCTAACAACTACACAACAACAAACGAGAAGATTATGTTGTATAGATTTACAACTAAACATTTAATACCAATTATAAGAATCAAAACAAGTTTATCGATTCAGTTTAAGCGATCAAATATACGAAAAAACTAAATAGATAATCTGATGAAGATGACAGATGTTGAATGGATCATATCGAACATTAAAACCAGTTCGTATTAACCTATATTGTGTCTCCCGTGACTGATTTGACTGTCAAAAATTTGTCAAGCAGATATTTTATAATTAGATAAGGCACAACAGAAACTTGATATTCGTTATTATCGATAGTCACGCGTTTATTTCATTATTGAGGTGTATCTATAATTGGCCATGTTATATATATCTATAATGTACGGAGCCCCTCAGGTGACACTCACGATACTTTTCCCGGCATTTAATTCGTTTTTACGGAATATTAATTCGTTTTTACGAAATATTAATTCGTTTTTACGAAATATTTATTCGTTTTCACGAAATCTTATTTAAGGTCATTGTAAGCTTGACAAAGAACCTACTTATCTCACAAAGATGTTATTTACAAGCCTGGACCAACCTTGCGAATGGTTCTCAAGTTTTTGAATGGTTCTCAGGGTTTTTGAGTGAGAAGTCATTCTCTATCCAAAATGGAATCTTTTTCCCCATTGTCAAATACATGTTCCTATCAGCATGTTTCAATTTTTGAGGCAATTAATCTTTTCGGACATGTTCCTTTAAAACAGAAACAATCTATATTATACCTTTCTTTTATCATATATATTAGTAAAACTAAATGGGCGAGGGTAAGGGGGGCTCCAGGCTTTAACTGATCTAATCAATTTAAGAAAGTATATTTCCTTACAATTTTATGTATTGGCATCGTGCCATCATAAAAACATACAATGTAATATTACATTTCAAAACTTACTCAATAATTTCGACAAAACGAAACAGAAAATATGTCCGTGTTTGGATTTGAAGCACATGACCCCCATTTGAACTAAAAATTCCTAGTGAGTGTTGTGTAACGGCTGTGGCGGCAACGCTTTTGACAGGCGATTATTTTAATTTATATACAATAGTGTTAAGTTAAAAAACTTGGGGAGAATAAAATCACTATTCATATTGCATTTACATGCCTTATATTCAGTCAGGAACTTAGTTTCGAGGCCTTTTTTTATAAATATTACCAAACCTCTTTCAAACCCTAGAAAAAATTAATTCGTTTTTACGAAATATTATTTCGTATATACGAATTATTATTTCGTAATTACGATAACACATTTCGTTTTTACGAATTAATATTTCGTTAAAACGAATTTTTATTTCGTAAAAACGAATTAAGTTCCGTAGAAAATAGTGTGGAAAATGTCACTTACGGGGTGGGGGCCGTAATAATGAGCAATGTTTTTTTTTTTGTTGGTTTTTCTTTTCAAGATATTTTATCATAAGCGAAAGCCGATAAAGATATATCATTGATGTTTAATTTTGTAGCAGTAACTACTGTACTAATGTTTACTCCATGATTTAACTTTCTTTTTCTATCGAGCGGTAGTATTTAAGAGACAAACACTTGTTAAATGTTGATGATGCATATCAAAGACGCCGCAAAGTGATGTGAACAGTAACGGGTAATGAACAAAATCAGCCTTGAAAATCGTTTTCTATTACAGTTGAATAATGAAGCACTAATAATTTTTTCTCCATGTTCTTTGTATGTGCGTGTTGTTTAATAATTAAGTTGCATATTTTTGTAAAAAGGAGAACCAAATGCATATATTCACAAAGTAATGACATCTCTGAAATTCTGAAATGTTTGTCTGTTGCGACAAAGATTGGGAGGTCTGGCCGAAGCAAAATAAAATAGATACTAAGTATATTCAAGACAAAGCCAGAGGTTAAGAAACAAACCTTCGTTGCGCCGAAATTATGTCCATTTAAATATTGTTGCGATTTGCAAAATGTTTGAATGACATTGCGGACAAAATGTTCTTTCATTTTAAAAATAGCAAAAACATGATATTGAAAATTTAATGCTAAGTGTGTGAGTAGCATTAAAGAAACAATCATTCATATGTATAAGGTTTGTTTATTATGAAAAATAACTATATATTCGTGTAATATATTTATTGTTGCAAAGCAGTTTTTGTAAAGCCTTTAGTTAATATTTCTTTGTACGGCTTTATGTGACTTCTAACTTTATGCAGCTATGTATATTTTCTTATGGCGTTATGTGGTTATACATATTTTCTTAAAGGTAACAATATTCAGAGTACTGCGTCAATTTTAACTGTAAAAAAACTGTGTGCCAGTAAAGCTTATAAGAGTTGATATCATTTATTTCAAACAACTGTCTCTAACTAAAGCATTTGTTTGAATTTCGCGTGATTAGAACATAATGCCTTGGGCACGTTTAGGACTGTGTGCCTCGTTTGTTCATTTTGGCAGTGTAAATATTTCGTTTCTCATTCTGTTAAAGCAATGAGACGAACACTAGGATACCTACACAA
This sequence comes from Ruditapes philippinarum, assembly GCF_026571515.1. Lineage (NCBI taxonomy): Eukaryota > Metazoa > Mollusca > Bivalvia > Venerida > Veneridae > Ruditapes > Ruditapes philippinarum. Next base: position 165,293 of record NW_026855502.1, on the reverse strand, counting down.
ATTATTCTACAATGTACTTGTTGATTATTTAACATAGTTCTACTTACGCAAATGAACAAGTCTTTATACAGTCCTATTAAACAATATCTTGAATCCTTAATTTTAATGTAAAACATTTTAAGTAGTATACGCTGTATTAAATTTTTGCTAAGAGTTTTTTCTATGCAAGATTATAGATATGTCAAAAAATGTTACCATATGTTGTTGTATTATGACAGTATTGGATATAGAAATTGGGCTTCTAATGTTAAATTGTTTATATATAGAAATAGTTTTGGTTATATTTGGGAACAGCAGCATGTTTCAAATATAAAGTTATTTTTAAAACAGCTCGATTTAAGGCTTAAAGATCAGTATCTACAAGATTGGTCTGCTGAATGTCATTCAAATGCTAAACTTACTTCTTATATTAATTATAAATCAGTGTTTGAGTATGAAAATTACCTTGATATTGTTGACATCAAGAAATTAAGAAATGCTTTAGTAAGTCATCGGTCATCATCTCACCTTTTAATGATTGAAAAAGGGAGACACTTAGGTATTGATATTGTTTTTAAGATTTTGTTTCTTTTGTGAAAACCAGATTGAAAATGAATTTCATTTTATTTTAGTTTGTTCAACTTATAGTCATCTAAGAGAAAATTATATTAACAAAAAATATTATTATAATCCAACTTTGAACAAATTTCATATATTAATGTCATCCAGAAAAGAACAGACAATAAAATGTTAGGCTTGGTTTATTTATTATGTTCTAAAGCTGAGGTCATCATTTTATTACAGTGTTTTTCTTGTTTTTCGTTTCTTCAAGATGCAGGAACAAGCAAATTAAATAGTCACTCTTTATAATTTCGTATTTATAAAACTACTTATATACTTGTTTATATATGTAAATATGTTGATTACTGTAGATTTTCACTGTATTTGTGATTTTGTGTTATAATATGTAAATATGTTTTGTGTTTATTGTGATTTATGAGTCATGCATGCATGTTATATTAATAACTGTAAATTTTCACTTTTTTGTGATTATGTATTACAATATGTAATTATGTTTTATGTTCATTGTGATGTATGGGCTGGTGGCCTGAATCATCTTAATAAAGAATTGAAATTGAAAAAAAATCACGCAAAAATAAACACATGAAAATGATATTATTTATCTATTGCTCTTGAAATTAATTTCGCTATTTTGATAAATAAAACTGTTTGAATAAAAATATTTTGACTTTTTTACAAGTAAAAATAGCAATTGCAATAGATATCTGTTCGTCGAGTTTTAAATCACAATTTCAGTACAAGTTAATGGTTTCTTTTTCCTGTTTTAATACAAGTCAAGTCTGTGTCACTTACGTGTTTATGTATCTATTGATAGTGTTTATAATAATACATAAACCGAAACTACCACTGTTGAGCATAACATTATAAAAATACCGCGCAGTATGTACGATGATTTAACAAAATAATAATAGATTTGGACGTAATATAAACACTTAATCTGTATTGTCACTTGCCTTCCGATATAATACTTTTTTGTCCGAAATTAGTTAAGAAACAAATAAGTGTATTGGAAAAAAGGATTGTATTACTTGCATATCATTTAAACCTTAAGCAGTTATAAAAGAGACTGAGTGTTTCTTATAAAAGATAATGAAAACTTTTCATCGAATATTTATGACCGATTTAGCAAATGGAAAATGGTGCTTGCAATGATAATCAAATGGAACAAAGTATGTCTCCAAACTGTCCTTATATCAGCATGTCTGTCTAAGTGATGGCTGGGTTGATAAAAAATAACATATTCAATGTTTTCGAATCTGTTTTCAGAACACATGTAAAACACTCTCTGGATTTGTGACTTTTTTAAACATTTGTTGTATATTTGGGTTATCAAGCATGAAGAATGGAAATAACGTGTCTTGCGTGCAACGCATTTGACTAATTGACAGCGATTTCGATATAATTAATGTACTGAACCAACGGTTATATGTTTTTTGTTTTCTTTTGCTTTCGTGTTGTCTTTTAATTGTCAAAACTCATCTTTTGTTAGACATTTTTACAAACGGTCCGTGTTGTAAATCTCTTAATAGTTTTCGTGTCCAATACAATTTATATTAATTACATGTATTCAGATATTGCTCCATAACTATTCGTTTATCATTAATATTGTTTCAATTTAAAACATATATCAAATAAATTAGAACAAAGAAGTCTAATCAGAAGGCGGAGTGCCAGACATGCAATAAATCGTTGATTAAATCTACCTTTGTAATTTGCTTTGTGAACTACCTATTTGTTTCAAAGCTATTATGTCAAGTGTTTTTTTTCTAATCAGATCAAATCATAAACAGATATCTTTGAGGTCAAACTCTCAAAACATCACATTGCATTCGATGGAATGATATGTCATGGTGGGGTCCATTTGAGAGCTATCTTAACTCGATATACAAAGCACCTACGAGGCATTTCCAAAAAAATAGAGTTATAGTTTACATTGAATTATGTATTGACACGCACATAATTATTTACATAACAAGAGCTGTCGGAAGGACAGCAACGCTCGACTATTCTTAGTGCTTGATAGTAAAAAACCTTGATTAAAAGGTAAAAAAAATTTCAGTAGAGAAAAAGGCAAGATTTTTCTTTAAATCCATATTACAGTTATAGGCCTTGGAGAGAGTCCTTTTATGCTCTCAAAGAAGAGTAAAAAATTCAACATGTTTCAAAGCCTTATGTCAATGGACTTTGAAAATATTTGAGGTATTACAAAAACTTAAACGTAAATTCTAAGTCGAAAAAGGGGCATAATTCTGTCAAAATGTTTGATAGAGTTACCTCCTCCTGTTTACAGACTGGGGTTATGTTGGTCAACAAGTACATGCTGTGTTTTAAGGCCATATGTCAATGGACTATGAAAATATTTGTGATATTACAAAAACAATAGCGTAAATTCTAAGTCGAAAAAGGGGCATAATTCTGTCAAAATGCTTGATAGAGTTACCTCCTCCTGTCTACAGGTTGGGGTCATAATGGTGAACAAGTTTGCAAAGTTTCAAAGCCATATGTCAATGGACTTTGAAAATATTTGAACTATTACAAAAACTTTAACGTAAATTCTTAGTCGGAAAAGGGGCATAATTCTGTCAAAATGCTTGATAGAGTTACCTCCCCCTGTCTACAGGTTAGGGTCATGATGGTGAACAAGTGTGCAAAGTTTCAAAGCCATATGTCAATGGACTTTGAAAATATTTGAACTATTACAAAAATTTTAACGTAAGTGGTTACGCCGACGCCGACGGTCGGGTGACTACAATAGCTCTACTTATTCTTATCGAATAGTCGAGCTAAAAATAGGCGATATAATAAAAAAATAAATGCTGGATTAATGAATGGGAAAAAGGTATATAACATAATAGTTTAACGATGAATTGATTCGATTATTATCATCTAATATCAGTCACGTATTAACAAATGATTCGTTTACTACCTGACAAAAATACTAGGGAATGATATCAGAGTTGGTGTCAAAAAGGCAATTTCACTAGCGAAATTATTGTTTACGATAATTGCCAATTAAAACCTTTAGAAGTGAAATAGAGAAACCTTTTTATAAATTCTAACGTACAAAATATTTACATAATTTTCATGAAAAACTGTCGTAATTTATATTCATTTTAAAAACGAGCAATGAAATAATTGGGTTTGATAAGATAAGATGATTTAAGTTAATTGATAAACCTTAAGATATATAATGTTACAAGTAATCAGACAATATGAAATGTCATTTTATTTTGCTACCGCCGAACAATCAAACCTCGTCAAAAAACCCGGGTGTTGAAGTGCGAGCAAAGTGGTTTCTTAATAAAACATTGTTTAATCTGATCCGAATTTCGAGCATGAACAAAAGATAAGGTGCGTTAAAACTGTTCTCTGTTTACACGTTTAGATCTTCTTTTGAATTCATCATAAAATTGATCATATTGTTATTCTTTGAAAACTAGTATATTAATGCCTTTTAAAATGTAAAATCTTCTCCCATTGACATTTATTACCACCTTGAATTTTAAATTTTTGTATCTATCTATTTTTCTAACTTTATATTAATTAAGATTGGAAAAACGATATTGTTAACAACACCCACTTAGAAGACAAATATAATTTTCAAGTTAAAAATATTTTCGTAAAACCTGTTGATGAATTGAAGCACAGCTTTAATACTTTCCCGATGCTCGACTGTAGGTCACTTGGTATGATATACGTGACTAATAAATTAATAGAATAATGATTTACGGTAATAATTGGAAGAAGTTTTTCCCAATTGGTGTAAATAAATGATAAGTAGAAAAATATACAATTCAATCGACAAATATTGTATTTTACTGTATATACTAATATTGTTTAAAAAAAAAACAACATACGATGAGATGTGTACATTGATAAATTAAATCGCTTTGCATATTAAACATCATAGGTCCATGCCTTTGAATGATAGTGAAATAAATGTGTGTGTTTTAATTATCTCGTGCACATGAGATACTACGTCATGGCCACGAATTACTAAGTAATGCGCACAAGATAATTAAATGGTGCGCATGGGATACTTTGTTTACGGCCATGAGTTACTGAGTCATGGAGTTTTGCACGGGATAACTAAGTGATGTGCACGAGATATAATGTCGTGGCCACGAATAACTAAGTCGTGCGCCTGAAATAATTAAGTGTTGCGCACAATATTTTGAGTCGTAGCCACGAGTTACTAAGCAATGCGCACAAGACACTGTCCGTGGCCACAAGTTACTAAGTCATGCGCACAAGATCCGTTGTTGTAGCCACGAGTTAGTGAGTCATGCGCACAACATCCTGTGTCGTGGCCACAAGTTACTAAGTCGTGACCAACAGATAATTAACCAATCAGATTACATTATTATATGAACTTTATAAAATTATAAAATTCCTGGTTAAAGTTTTACATGCAACATTAATCTTTAAAACTACTGAAAGTATTCACTTTAAACTTAATACATACATTTTGGATCAGATTAGGAGGTCACTATCGAAGGCCAATAAATCAGAAATGAATTTTGACTAAGTTATGGCCCTGTATGGGGTCAATCTTGTGATAGGGTTGATCAGTAAGTATGTTCTAAGTCCCTGTTAACATTGTCCATACGATAACTTGAGAAGGAATAAACCCTGGTTTATTTTATTTGGTAGGGACATTGCCCATGGCCAGAAGATGAGCTAGTTTGGTATTTGGGCTCATAAGGTCAAGGTAACCATGACACTTCGTGTAAAATGGGAAGGAATAAGCCATGGTTTATATAACCTAGTTTTGAAATTGCATCTGATAAGTAGATAACACATTATTTGTCAAAAAATAGGGTCATAATGACGCTAAATGTAAACTCATTATCAAATCTATAACGAGAATATATGGCACTATGATAGGCAGGTGAAGTAGGGGCATCATTGTCCTATGGCTCATTTCTAATTAACTAAGAAAATTCATATATACATGTAAAGTGTATTTGCGCGCGACAAAGTATCTGGTGCAGATGACCAGACGACTTACTTATTCCGTGTGCAGGATTTAGAAACTCGTGGCCACGACAAAATATCTTGTGTGCACTAATCTCGTGGCAACATAGTGTCTCGTGCACACCACTTAAATATATCGTGCGCTACTCTGTAGAGGCGACACAAATATGAATATAAGGACAATTCCTTCTGGAATGGTGTCATATTTTGATCAAGTTTGAAGGATTACTTACATTGATAGTCTAAAAAAATAGACTAACACTTGTTTACTTAATGGCAAAATGGGATTGGGTTATTTTGTTAAGGATTATCTGCTATTATAAAATGGCTAGCTCTTATGTAGTAGGTAGGGAGATAGATGTATCCGCGTGTCTTACAGATTACAAGGTAGCTAACCCTAGCAATAGGTACATTTTACATACATTATCAGATACTCTCCGAATTGTGTATGATGTGTTTTTGAGGTTTTAAAAAACATGATATGATAATTCAAATTAATATCGGTTTTCAATGTAGATAAAATTTGCCTGTTTAAGTTTTTGTTCATATCGTTTGTCTGGTATGTATTTTTGAGGTTTTGAAAACTTCTTTCGACATGACCACGAATAAAGTTTCGCAAGAAGCCAACCATTACAAAAGTACAAGGTGGCTCTGTACTTCCAATTTTATTTCTTCAGAAAAATTCTTAGCATATCATCCGTGAAAAGCGTACCTTGGCTTTTTTTGTGTGTTGCATTTTATATTCAACAATATACCTCATTTTATTATAATTATTTAAACATATGCTTTGGCATATATTCAAACAACCATCCTAGTGATAAGACATTTTTTAATGTCTAGTCTTTAACCATACATTTTATTACACTCAACCTTTCTTTAGAATTACAAGCTTATAGTTTGAATCCAACCGTAACAACTCGTGACTACATTAACTATTTACTTTAACTGTGCATATATGGCCTGCACCTACAGATGACCATGATCTTAAATAATTTATTCATTTATTACATGAACTGTTTTGGCTTATATTCACACATACTCATTAAAGGGCACATGAGCTCTTCCTCCACCTGTAAAGCTGGAACGTCGCCAAACGACCTATACTGTGTCGGTGTGACAATCCCAAAAAACAAACAAACAAACACATACTCATTATATATTTTATTGAATTTTACCACAACTTTAGCAGTTCTTGAACCTTTTTTTTTGGCTCATGGTATCCCTGATATTATAAGCACTTCACTTTTTCTACGGATAATCATATCATTGATCTTCATTGTAATAGACCTGAAGTATTAACTATTTCTTGAGTGTGTATGGGGGTATGCCACCGACAAGTTTTTGTCGAGATTGTGATATTTTTTGTGATAAATGAGATGAGTGTCTTGCATCATGTTTTGCAGTTTACTGTAACTTGAATAAAGCTTTATATATGAGAACGGATTTATGTTTCTTTCAAAATCGATGTTTTTAAGTTCTAAAAACAAGATTCTTATAACTAAGTTCAAATGCCTAATCTAATGTCTAAGTCTAAAAACTAAGTTCTAAGCTTTAATAACTAAGATCTAATGTCGAAGTCCTAAGAACTAGGTTCTAATAACTAAGTTCTAAGAACTAAGTTCTAATGTCTAAGTTCTAATGACTAAGTTTAATGTCTAAGTTCTAAGACTTAAGTTCTAAGAACTAAGTTTTAATGTCTAAGTTGTAATAACTAGGTTCTAATAACTTATTTCTCATAACTAAAGTCTAATGTCTTAGTTCTAATGTCTAGGTCCTAAGAACTTATTTCTTATGTCTAAGTTCTAAGAAAGTTGGCCACTTTGAAGGTTCAAACATTCTAACATTTCTTGTCCATTTTGCAGTTAATATTAAGAGGTTAATACACGACAGGAGAGGGCCGGAAGGTGATAATCGGCCCGCAAAATGAATAATGGACCCGAGGGCTTTAGCCGATTATACTTTCAAGTTCTTTCGTTGAAATTCTTGTCTACTCTTCTACTGTTCTGTACAGAGACGTTTACTATTTGTGTGTTCAAAGCAGTAGAATCTAGAAGCAAGATTTATTTTCATTTTGTTTCGGAACGAATTTGTCTTTTTTTCTTCAAATTTCAATAGTAACAAAAATGTGTTTGTACTAAATACGCTTAAGCTCTCATAATAGAAATAAAGCGATTCGTGCTGACAACCTACTTTCACTTTTACAGTTAACTGTTTGATGACGTAAAATATGACGTCATTGTTTCAGTTTGTGCACGTGCACATGTTCTACGGGCTAATAACTAGTTCTCGGCCCCAGGCCGCAAACTCATAATAGGTCACGTGACACTCATAATCAATTGAAATCATAGGCAATTTTGTTACTATATATAGTAACAAGTGTATTAAGGCATTTTCCCGCCTTTACGGATCCTCTAAGTTCTAAGATCTAAGTTCTAACATCTAACTCAATACGGCCTCAATGGGCTTCCTTGCAAAACAAGGTTATAGTTTAATTTTTTGTGTGTTTAAAATAAGGTTGTGACAAAGCAATTTAAAGAAAATAAAGCATTTAAACGATTGATATATTTTAACAAATGAAGTATCAAATTATGTTCAATTAGATCACATACCAATATGTTTACAAAACAATTGAGATAGTAATCAACCTTGTGCATACATTTTTTAAATGATTTTAACAAGCAAAACAGAAGCATGATAGTCATCGTTCAATAACCTTTTTTCCTTATTCATTCATAAGTTATATCTATAAATAGATCGTTTGCTAAAGTATTTTCATAGATTTTCATTGGCTACCAGGCAAACCGAAGCGTGAATATAATAGCGTTCAAAAGCAAGGGAGGTACTATATTGAACTACATTCTTTAGGAGAATATTGTAATACGTTTTCTGTGATCAAATGTACTTCTTAGATTTCATTTAAACATTTGAATTGAAAACATTTTATAAGATAAACATTATGCACAATTTCGATATCACTTGATTCAAAACAATGTAAATCATCATTTAATGGATTAAAGAAGATAGTTTACCGTAAGTAATATATTTAATTCAAACGTCTAGTAGTATCATAAATCTTTCTGTATTAGTCATCTGATATTTTTATTTGAAGTGCATTTTCAAGAAGCATTCACGAAATAATCTATGTCATGTTTTGTTGGGTTTTCTTTATTGGGATATTTAAATACAATTTTTCGGTCACTTTCAGTTTCCAAAGCACACAATTTTCACAGGTGGGCAGTATCAGTGTTTTGACACCCACCCCTATTTGCCCCTAGACCCCTTCTACAACCCTGAAAAAATTTACACTCTAAGGCTTATAATAAGGTACCAAGTGGATAGTGGAATTTTTTTTTCATAATTTTATCGGTGGTTTTGTATATCTTTATTTTAGATAATTCTTATTTTGATCACATGGTGTCTGAAATTTATCCTACTGAGCTACAACTTTATAAAAAAAATTCTTTAAATTTAACTGCATCATTTTTAAATATTCATATCACTATCAAAAACAATTCTATTCACACGAAAATCTATGATAAAAGAGATGACTTTGATTTTAGTATAGTAAATTATCCTCATTTGGATGGAGACGTACCGCATGCAACATCTAACGGGGTTTATATATCTCAATTAATTAGATTCGATAGGGCTTGTAGAAACGTAAAGGATTTTAACGAGCGAAATATTTTCATTACCGGTAAGCTACTCAAACAGGGCTACCGCTATTATAAACTACGTAAATATTTCACAAAATTTTACAATCGTAACATTGATTTAATTTCAAAATTCAATAGTGATCTAAAAACACTTTTGCGACAAGGGATTAGCCAGCCTGATTTTTACGGGGATGTTGTTTACAAAGTTCGTAAGATCTTAGGTCATTGTAATTGTAAACGGAAACTACGCCCGTGCGTTTTTTTTGTTTCTTTGCTTTCTTGTAAAAAACGGAAATGAGCGGATAAATACGTTTATGTACGATGATGTAGTAAAAGGGGCGGAGCTTATTTATCTCCTATTGCAAAAGGTGTACAGCTGGATTATGCTGATCTGAATCATAATGGTTTGATGATGTAAAGCTAAAAAAGTAACTTCTGTTTGTCCATGTATACACGAACAATGAGTTAACGCATGTTAATCTTTTGACGTTTAACAACATATATTTTGTTAAAATCAGAGATGTCAGCTATGTCTCAGTTCAAATACATGTTTACAATATAAAATCGGCAATCTCAATCCAAGAATGCAACATTGGAGTTTACATACAAAGAAATACAATTTTGTCCGTAAACAAACTGTTCATCTCAGATCAATAAGGCTTAGTTTTTGGCAACGAATAGCCTCTATAGAACCTTACCTAACAGATCACAACGAGAATAAACAATACAGGCCTTTATCCCTTTAATCAATACATGGTTTTAAATGAGCACGTTAAGTCGAAACTGTATTTGTATAGATCTTTATCTATTCAATAGATAAACTAAGCTACAGTCTGTACATAGAACAAAGAAGGGTATTTTTTTTTTCGAAAACATCATTATAGGCCAGGTAAAGCTTTAATGTAAATAAAATAGATAAATACAGAATCCTTAAAGAAAGCCCATCACGACAAAATTGAAAATGTTGCAGTCTCGGTTTGATTTAGCCTGTTCATGGACGGTACTGGAAAGTGCAAGTTACCGTCCACGCCCCCTAGCACCGGCTTAAGCAGAATTCAACATTTAAAAAAAACAACATGAAATAGTAAAATTTTGAATTTAGAAACATCCGCAGATGTGTTCATACGGCGGTTATCATGGAACCTTCAATGTGACACTTCAGTGCCACTCCATGAAAAGCGGCGTATGGTCCCCAAGTAATAAAAAGCGTGTGCCCTAAACGAGAAAACAATGGGCGGAACTAAATAAAATGGAATTTTGAAAGGGGATCAGAGGTTATTAAGCCTGCGTATCACAAATAAGACGTCAAAAGACGAATTTAAAAAGCAGGCAACATATCCTTAGGGTGATTCAACATTATTCAAGTAGGAATATTGGAACCACCCAACTAGAAAATGCCGAAAAGTTGAAACTAAAAATACCACAAGCACAACAATAATGTCGTGCTGAACGATATCAAGGATCGAAAATATAACATCATTGATTAAATGTACGGGGAGACTTTTACAGCCGCCACACGGCATAAATAACACGGATGTGATCATAAAATAGATAAATACAGAATCCTTAAAGAAAGCCCATCACGGCAAAATTGAAAATGTTGCAGGCTCGGTTTGATTGAGCCTGTTCATGGACGGTACTGGAAAGTGCAAGTTACCGTCCACGCCCCCTAGCACCGGCTTAAGCAGAATTCAACATTTAAACATGAAATAGTAAAATTTTGAATTTAGAAACATCCGCAGATGTGTTCATACGGCGGTTATCATGGAACCTTCAATGTGACACTTCAGTGCCATTCCATGAAAAGCGGCGTATGGTCCCCAAGTAATAAAAAGCGTAAGCCCTAAACGAGAAAACAATGGGCGGAAAACCATACTAAAAGGAGGTATGTAACACATTCAAAAGAAATGAATTATTTATTTATAAAAATACCTTATAACGATTTCAACGAGTTTCAACAATCCCAGATTCTAAACATTGCGGGTTTGCTGTGTCCTATGAACATTGCCTTTGCCTTGTTGATCTTTATTCTCGTTTTTTTACGCCAAGAATAAAATGTTTGTCTAAAATTGTTACAACAGGAACAAAATGTAATCGCTTCATAAAAACAAGCGTCAGAACAAATAACCATTTTTTAGAGTAAACTTTACTTAAAACGAATCGATTTTAAACCTACACGACTCCAGATGAGCCAAAATATTTAAAGAATTTCAATCTTTAGAAAAATGTATTTAGATCTTAAGGAAAGTAAAAAGATTCGATATTTAATTAATCATCTACATGCTATGTGCGATTAATGACTGATTTTGCAGTATCAATAACTATAATTCTACTGCGTTACTAACGCAGTAAGAGGTATTTATGAATATGTTGACTCCTTTTTGTACTAAGTAATTTACGTGGATTATTAGTCCCGCTTTGGCAATGTGAAAATAACTTCTTTGTTCACTTTATAATGTTTTATTTTTATATACATTTTCAAAATTTTCATGAAAATTATCATGAATCTGGAGGCATGCTCCTTAACAGCCAATCTGAATATTTATTATAAGATCTATGAAAAGTTAACACGTTAAGATAACTTGAAGAATATACCTTACTAAAAGTCACATAGTTATAACCTCTATTAAAAAAACACTTCAATGGCATTGGTCTAAACAATTTCTATGATATGACCAAAACAATTATTTCAATCTATTTAGCATGTAGCCAATATATAGACCTTTCTACGCTACGACATGTCCACATCGTCCGTCCGACATATTTGTCCGGAGCATATCTCAAAAAGTATTTCATGTATCAACTTGAAACTTCATAGGTGGATAGAACATATTAAGGCGGAATGCAGTGCATAATAATAATAATAACTCTACCCTGTATAATTTCTCAGTGATTGCCCTTTCAAACTTATTTTTTCAAGAGCATAACTCAAAATGCCTTTGAGATATCAACATGAAACTTCATGAGTGGATAGTTACTTTTTTACATTTACAAGCCAATTAGTTTTACTTTTATTTAAATTGATTCAACATGTCTTTATAAATGTAATTTGAATTTTGTTGTTGTTGTTGTTTTTTTGCACAAGATTGCACCAAAACTTAATAATACGACAATACCGATTGACGAAAAGTGGATAGCGTCCAAGTTCGCTATAAATAGCTAATTTCCTAGTGGATGTCTTCACATATTAGACACGTCCAAAAAAATTGAGATGGACTTTCTCATTATTATAAAAGTACAATAGCCCCAAACTTCACAAACATAGTTAAGGATCGAGCCTACAAAAGCGTCAAACAGTTGACATTGGATTGAAGGCGCGATAGTAAAATTCTTTAAATTAAACAACAGTTCATTTATAGCGAACAGCATGGATCCTGATCAGACTGCGCAGATGCCTTTAAGCCTTTGTCTTGGTTAACTTTAAAGGAGCCGTTGTAAGAAAACACAGTGCCCAGGTAATTAAAATTGTCGAAAACTTCAAGAGAGGAGTTCGCGTTATGCCAGTGCTCGTGGGGTCTTACCTCGTTTACAGAAAACCATTACCTTTGGTTTTTTTCAGAATTGACATTAAGACCCCAGCGATAACAATATTTTTTTGAAAGTCAAGCTTATATTGGGGATCAACGGGAGTATTAAGAAAAAGCACCATGTCATCAGCAAACAACTTGATTACTTACAGTATTTCATCAATATTTAAACCATACAATGGGTTGTCATTCAAAATAAGTTCAAGATCCTCTAAAAATAGAGAAAGTGAAAAAGGGAGAGAACCTCGCCCTTTTTTAGACCGACCACACATTCAAAGTAATAAGAGAAAGAATTACATCCCTTGATACATGTTTAAACAGAGGCATACACATTTTTGATTACCCTAAGTACTTTGACTAATTTATATAGTTTATACCACAAATTACAACGATTAACACGTCTATCAAAATCTGGAAACAAAGTGATCCTTCGGAAGCATTAATAACAACACATTGAAAAGGGAATTGCAGACTCGGTTTGATTGAGTCTGTACATGAGGGATAATGAATACGTGCAAAATCCCTCACGCCCACTAGCACTGGCTTGAGCGATACTCAATTCTCAACACTTTATAGTGCTGGCATCAATGATCCCGAAGGACCAGAAAAAAATAACACTGAAGTGAAGTACGGGGCAACTTTTTACAGCTTCCACACAACACTGGACACCTGCTGTTGTGAAGTATAAAAATTCGTGCAACATTCCTCACGCCCCCTAGCACCGGCTTGATTGGTACTCAATTCTCAACACTTAATAGTGTTAAAAGCCTTCTTTAAGTGGATAAAACCACAATATTATCTGCCTTTATCATTTAAAACATTTTTTACAACAGCATTCAATATAAAAATTACGTCGAGAGTTGATCTCCCAGGCATACAACCGAACTGTGCATCGCTGACTATGTTATTATCATTTATCCATACGCTTATACATTTGATAACTATGCTCGTAAAGATTTTTATAAAATCAGCTTACTGGAGTGATTCCTCTGTAATTGTTTACGTCAGAAGGAGCGGTTTTCTTAAATAATTGAACTAAAATACTCTTTGTCCACTGTGCAGGGAAATGACCACTATTTTATATTGCATTAAACATATCGACACTTCAAAATACTAACAGTTTGTATAAAATACTCATTTATCAAGTTGTTGCCCGCACATGATTTGTTAGGACAATCCAGTTCAGCTAAGTTACATGACGTAGCGTTAACATCGTTATCATTATAGACCGTATCAGATTCTAAATCATTCTCAGTTACAAGGTCATCCTGCAACGACGAAAAGTAGTTTAAATCAAAGGGCTGCGTGCTCTGTGGTATTTTCTGATCTTTCCTGTATAAGTTTATTTTTATATACTATTATTCATCTTACGCAGCGACTGCGTTTAACAGTTTGTGATTGATACATATGGAATTTTGCATGCCTAGAGTTGCATCAAAAATCATTTTTCATTTTTTATTACAGCCACACTTTATCCTTGCATATCGTGGCTACTTCCTTAAAAAAGACACTTAAAAAAAATGTTGCCTCGACAAGGATTTTAACCTTAGGCCTCTCACACCCTAAACGAGCGCGCTACCTCTGCACCACAGTGAAGTAATACGTATGTAGCGTGAATATATTGTAATTCTAAAATTGCTTTACGGAAATAGTCGAACATTTTTCATTGGGTAAAAAAGATATTTATCCGCGAAATTTGTGATTGTAACCTCATATTTCTATTGACTAATGTAAACTTTTAATTCGTTTAATGCCTACATTAAACATTATTCTTTCTTTTAAATTGATGGTTTTTAAGCAGTTTTGAGTGAGAACTACTTTGCGTTGTTAGGTCTGTGAGGAAATTTTGTGTTAGACCGTGGATGTTAGCTATGTATTTACTGATCTTGCGATCAGAAAATACAAAAATCATCGAAATCAATAGAACGGGAAGAATTATTTTTCTTTTTGTTAAACAACCGCCATAAATCTTTGGGCTTAGAAGAATGTAAATTTACAATATGACGTATTTGGCTGCTTTGAACGCACGTTTTTTCTTTCGAATTAATCGTTTACAAGTTGTTTTTTCGTACACATATCATGACGTTTTTCTACACATTCTACCAGATAGAAACTGCTTAATGCGTTTATATAGGCATTACGGTAGTCCTGGTCAAACCAGTCTGCTTCTTTACAAAGTGGGTTGTGGTCACTATAACCGAAGGGATGTAGCATACGGTTAATAGTTTTACTGAATAACGGTTCAGTGATTTCTCGCATAATTGACGTAAAATTGTCAATCTTCACGTCTATAGTATCTGGATTATTATTGTCAATATTGTTGACAACCCGATTAATGTCCAACAGTTTTCCAATAATACCTCTAAGCAAACTTTCCGTTATTTCAGGGTTCCACTTAAAATGCGTTCTCTTAATATGCACATCGTCAATTACATCTATTGCTGTTTTAAATAAATGTTTAATGATTATTTGGCATGATCTGACCATTTACAAAAAGTATGGACTGTAAAATCGTTTACACAATACATGTCACTATCATACAATAACAAATAGTCAATAAAACTTGATCCTGTATGACAAGTAAATGTAAAATCATAACTATTATATAATCAACCGTTAGCGATCCGTAAACACGTAGATTTACAAAGCTCAATTAATTTTAAACCAAACATATTACAAACGTTATCAATTGAGTCACGTGACGAGGGAATATCAGGTGAATAGTTGTCATCGTCAATGAAATCAATTTTACGATCACATACAATATAAAATATTAACACCAGTTTGCAACAATGTGAAAAAGTAGACATCTGAAAAATTATACATGGGAGAATTTTCATATATAAATACCAGAAACAAAAACTCTCACTATCCAGCTGAAAGAACGAATAATCCAAATTTAGCCATATAATACTGTCAAAATGATTGATCACGATCGACACGCCATTTACTATTGTATTTCTAATATAGAGTGCAACATCCCCGCTGCAATGTCTGGCCCGCCTATTCTGATATCTACGAAAGAAATTAAAACAAGTATAACCATCAATGTCGATTTTTGAAGAGCTATCAGCCCAGGTTTCATATAAGAAAAATGTCATGTTCCCATAAGTAGCTTATAAAATTGGTTATTTCAAGTTTATTTTTAGTTAAACCGTGCACTTTCCATGAAGCAATTTTAAGTTCAGCCTCCGCGCAGTACTTTTGGATTACAATGCGGTAAAAATATAAAACTGATTTATACCAAAATACAAAATAAATAACGATATACATCGTCTGAAAAAATCTAAATTTTTACCGCATTGTAATTTATTCAAAAGTGATATTCTGTAAAACAAACAGTATTTTATATAAAATCATAATTTATTCTTCAAATTAAACATAATTAAAACGTTTATATAATTGTTAAAATATCATCGACAAGTATAGTAGTTCAGTATTATCATTTATACCTTATCAGAATCTATTCAAGAGTGATATCACTATTCTTTATAATTCTGTATTTAATATCAAATTTGACCAAACTTTCATCCATATTTATTCTTCTTGTTAATATAACGCTTTTATTTTATGCTTTTCAGTGGATTACTGATTTATCCGTGAAAATTATGTTTGATAATTTCACAGTGAAAATTAACAAAATATAATTTCACACTTTCCAGTGACGAAACTACTTTTTTAAGATTTTCCCCGTGTTTATTTCCCCAGTTTTAGTTTTGTTGACAATTCTGACAATGTCAGGCTGTTTAAAGAAAAGCAAAGCAGAAATTGATAAATAACTTAAATGTCAAAAGTAATAAAAAGAAGAAAACTTACTTCTATTCATTCAAATTCCTCTCACCTAATTTCGTCTCTAAATTTTTTTGTTTCATTTTTACAGTCTGAAAAATACATTCCTTCCAAATGCAAAACTGCTCTTGATAACATTTGGGCATATTAAAGTAGCCTACGAGCAATAACTGCCGTATGCTTTATGAAAACTTGAAAAGCAATGACAGTCATCCCGTAGAATAAGTAAACAACCCAGCGTTCATGAGCCAGCCTTTGAAGTTTTCCATTTCTTTGCTGCTTTTTGAATGATTTCACATCTGTAAACACTTATTTGTTGTCTGTTACAGTACTCAAATAAGTTTTAAAAATTGTTTGTTTGTTGTGTAAGATGTAATCGTGAACTTTAAAAATAGTATTCTCACTCGTGGCTACGCCACTCGTGAGAACACTGTTTTTAAAGCCCACTCGATGAAATATAATGTCATCTTACACGACAAACAAACAAATATCCTCTATTTATTTTATTCAAATTTGACATACTATTTACGGCTTTTATAAAAAATCACCAGTACAAAAATTGTATGTTATTATCTCCAAAAGCAATTATTATCTATACTTTTAATCGACATTCCTAAATAACCCCCTTTGTCATTTTTATAATGTATGTTTAATATAAATAATTTAACTAACAATACATTTTTGTTCGTATTCTTATCCCATTTGTTATAAAACACGTCTAATAAGATTAATCATATAATACACATTACTTGATTACGTATCTAACCTACAATAGATTGCGTAATGCCATTCAAAATATAATCCAAAATAATTTCGCGCATGCGCAGTAAGTGGAGCAAAACCATCATCTATGCTGCTATCTGGGATAAAATGTATAAACCGCCTGCGACAGTATAGCCTCGATAAATCGCATGCATGATTTTATATTTCACCATGCATACTAGAATTATTAGTAATATTGTTTTCAAAAATAAATTGTTTCAAATAGTTATCTTTCTTTTTTACATACACCTTTGTTATCCAATACACAGTAGCATCTTGAACAAATATAATATTGCAGGGAATTGAAAAAAAAACAAGCGTCTATTCATAATTTTGTTTGTTTTTTAGATAAATAATACTTGTTCATGTGGAAAAAAATATTTAATGATACAGAAATATTTTTTATCTAGATTGAAATTATCAGTGTCATATCCGGAAGAATTTATAACATTGGTTGCATAAAACATATGATGCATGGAGGTGTCAATTCTCTTAACATCGCTAGGCGTGAGGTAAACATTATGCACTAAAACACAAAACAAATCGTTTGAAGTGTTCGCCATTCTCTTCATTATCTTATATATCAATATTGACAAAAAGGGGTGTCGGTAGTTCTTATATAAACGCACATTATTTATCGCTTAAATATTGGGCAATCAAGATTATTAACGCTCAACATTCAACATTCTGTTTCTCATAGCAAAAATTCCTTTAAAGTAACATGCTTATCTTTCATCTTTCACTGTCAAGCTTTTTTGTCAAAACATTGACTGTTATTATGGTGATTTAACAGTTATTGATAAATATATTGCATTCAATATAAAAAATGCTTAAAAGGTAAAACACTGCCCTATTCATTTTTTTTATAAATTGAACATTACCGACATATACCGAAGGATATGAATAGATAGTAAGGGTCACTGAGTTACTGATTATTCAAGCAACGTTAATCATGCAACTGAAATCAAATATGACAGTTTGAATTTTGACTGTGTTCAATTGTTTTAACAATTTATAAATGGTTCTGTTCTGCTAAAGACCGTGAAATACTTACGCGAAACCACGCATGTGATTACATGCAATTATTATGCGGCGGTGTAATATAGACACTGAAATGGGTAGTGCCGGGATAAACACACGCACGACTTTATATTTAATCAGTTGTATCCAAATGATAAATCTTTTTATTCTAAAAAATAGTTCTGCGTTTAATGGTTAGTTTTTTAGATTACTACTATTTGTATAATTTGCCTTATTACTACGCCGCGTTATAATCACACTGTTGGGAGTAGTGCCGTGATAATTACACGTACGGTCTTATACACACTCTAAATAACACGAATTATATAACATTTTATTCCCAAATGAATTATGCATCTAATGGTATAATATTTGTCCGAATGCTATATTTTCCCAAAACGCGGTAATGTATTCAAAAAGCTCATTTTACTGGAATTTTCATACGAGTCGTCAGTTTCATATGAATACATATAATTGTGAACAGATATTTTATAAATAAAAAACCCACCAGACGTTAAAAGATATTTAATTTAGTGCAGTTTGATCAAGTACTCAAAATTATATTCTAGATCAAAGCACTGCAAGCACTTAGATATACATTGCTTGGCAATAGGTCTCTATTCGTGTGATCAAGACCATGTTGATTTTAAAAAACTGACCTCAAAATCAATAGAGGTCATTTTCTTGCTACGGTCAATGTCCCTAACAAGTAACAAACAGCTAGACTTATTTCTTTTTAAGGTATTAATGGCACAAGTGAGATGTTTCGTTCCTACAGTCTTAGAAAGCCAAGACACCCCGAGGCATATTCACTAGTGCCAACATTTGAACAACTTTGGTAGAGGACCTACTGATGATATTTTATACCAAGTATCTAAGCTCTAAGCCCTAAACCTTCAGACAAGAAGATTTTTAATAAAAAGATTCAACTATAAACATTTTACAAAAACCTTTATATGTTACCCCAGGGGCGAGGCCAATTTTGACTCTAGGCCTATAAATTGAACAAGCTTGGTAGAGTTTTACTTCACAATGTTTCATGACAAATATCTAACCTCTAGCCTTTGTCAATTGGGGGAGAAAATTTCAAGTTTATTCTACATACATATAAGAAAAACATATGACACCCAGAGTGGGGCCAATTTTGACCCAAGGGTGAAATGTGAACAATCTTGATGAAGGTCTACCAGATAATGCCTTATGCAAAATATCAATGCTCTAGGCCTTATATTATTTTTGAACAACTTTGGAAGCCTTTCATCCATGGAACAATCCTGCCAAAATTGGTTTAAATTGGACAATTTGTTTTTTACATGCACGCTGTGGTGATATAGAAAATGAATGTAAACAAAAGTTGAGCCCCTTGAAAACCTTTCTTTCCTTTACAAATAGCGAATCATACAAAACATTTAGCAATATGCGCAGAAGTTGGGGTGAGGTGGGGGCGTGGGGTAGAAGTCCTTTCATTTCATTGCCGTGGCCTTTCTGAGAATATTTAGGTGTTACAATCCGGACAATTCAGATTTTAGCCTCCTTTAACTTAAAACCCACATTTGCATGTGTGAAAAATACATACCGATATGTCTTATAGTTTCTGTGAAAATTTAGTTTATACTAAGAGGTGGTTAAAAAACAGGGGTTGAGAATTCCACAGCACCTATTTGTGTCAAATTCGTAAGAACCTGTCACACATGACTGAAGAATTCGAGCGAATTTTTCACATGTGTGGTGAATTCGTTTTGTTTTTTTTTGTAAATATTGAGGTTCAACAAAGCCTGCATATCACAAGTAACATGTGTCACAGATTGAAATTATATGGTAATGGCAGCCGTGGATTTCCATAGTTTTGTTTAAGCGGAAACATCGTGGACGCGCGTTTTTATTCGGTTTCGTTTAGTTTTTATCGTATAAGTTTAACTTCCGGTATTGAATCGGTGAAAATCGACAATTTCAGTCAATGATGTACATTGTCGATCTCACCCGTGCAATATCGTGAACACTGGTCACTCGTTCTTTGTTGCAACTTATCCAATTGTTGTGTTTGTTATGTATGATTCTATGTGAGAGAGATATCCATTGGTTCTTTAAAATATTAATTACTTCTGCGCACTGTTTGCTTTTCCTGTCCCGCTCACTCTTGACAGTCATCTCTTACGAGTCAGACATAGTAAAACTAAAGTTAATTTATTTAACATTAGATCTACATTTACTTTACTTATTTCAATTTATATTGAAATAGTTTAATTTATATAAGTAAATATAAATTACAGACGCTGTGGTAAGAATAGTATTAATATTAGGATATTGATTGTATTTCTTATGTATTTTCTTATTCCGCGTCGATTTTGTATATATTGTTATTTCATTGTATTTTGTTTTTCTATGTATTGTATTTGTAACATGTATAATTATTTTATTATATTTTTTTACTTGGATTCTAATAAATACATCGAACCTACGCCCAGAGTTGTTTCTGTACTATCCAGCGTAGAAATATTTGACCCTGTGACACATGTCAAAGACAAAATTATAAAGCAGGTAACATATCTTAAGGGTGATTAAACAGTATTCAGTTTAGGAGTATTTAAAATTGCTAACACTCTGACAAAAACTGAACATCTTTTGTTAATTCCTCAAGCAAAGTTTAAACAAATTTTATAACATAGTTATTATTCTGTTTAGACACGTCATGTTCTTTTATTTTCACCGATTTTAGATAACGAGTTGCGAGTCTTTTTATCCCAACATGAGTTGGGAAGAAAAACTGTTAAAGACAATATCAAGCGCTTCAACATTGACATAATACGCATTTAAAAATATTTAAAGCGACCTAATTGATCGTGCAATTCTACGTTTTAGATGTGAATACGATAACATTTCTAACACTAAAACATTAAAGCTATTGTGTTTCTATTAAATTCATACAGATCATTTTAAAGCATATTTTCCTTGATTGTATCTCATATAAAGTTATTATGAAACAAAAGAAAAATAACAAAGAAAGACTTGTTACAAAGGAAATAAAACCCATCTTTATTACAATACAGACACCTTGATATGCTTTGTTATTTTTTTTCTAATAGTAAATAATTTTTGAACTATTGAAAACATTGTACACGTTAGACTTCGTGCAAATTTTCTTACATTCAATACATGCACTTGTTGTTGTTTTCATAACAAAAGATAATGACAATAGTAGTACAATTAGCTTACATGTCTAATAAATCCCTAGTAAAAGCACAGAGCTATACGTGATATATAAGTCTCTGGCGACCCTTCGGCCAAATACCTGACCTAGGCCTACACTCAAAATAAGCCGAGGTATGCCCATGTTAACTACCCTCAAATCAGACGGAACACCACGTAGGTTTACCGTTATTCATAAAAGTCTTACGAATTAGTATCAACAAGTGTAGAATTTGTACATTGGGTTTCTACAACCATAATTATAAGTCAAGATGCACTTTTTTATTTAAATCTATACTTTTCTATAATTTAATTAAGTAGACGTTTAAACGATAATCATTTTGTATATAACAAAACAATGATAGGATTTTTTATAATGATGAACTCGTAGATTATTTAAAGGTTCCTTATTTCTGAAAAGGGCCTTTCTAACATCCAAGATCAAATTCAGAAAAGTGGCCAACTCGATTTCCGTACGGTAGAGTTTCTTTATATTTTGCATACATGTGTCCTGAAAGGTATATAGCTGACCTATATTGTCAATTTTTCAGTTCCTAATAGTGCTCGTTAGGACATGTAGGATGGTCATACCTTAAAAATCACTTCTGCTTTTCTATAGTAGAACTATATTTGTAAAGACTTTTAAAGAGTGTAATTTAAAAGAAAAATTTAAAACAAGATATAATACAGTTATTGTGTATTTAAGTAACCTTATATGTTTGATATGATGTTTAATACTTCATTCTAGTTGACAAATTATTATCTCACGTGTATATGATTGTAATATTATTAATAATTCTAAAACAAAACATATACACATCCAAGCTGGCATTGATACTATGAATCAGCAAAATAGGTCTTTTCTGTCTTTTCTTTTTTTGCATCTGCTTCACATTAAGCGACTAAACAGTGTTAGCTTACAACAAGTCAAAAATTGCAAAACAAACACCAGTGAATGCAGTGAGAATACACATATACCCGCCATCTCATTTTCTTGTTTTGCGCATGTTTCCCATAATGAATCTGTCACGGGAGTGTGTAAGATAAAAGGAAAAAATCACTGCGATTTCACTTGTCATGTAAGGTCGTTCGCATTACTTCGTCAAGACACGACACATCATAAACTTAAATATCAATCTGTCTGCGCCCTTTAAAATGAGTTGAATTGTTTTATATTACTTAGTCTCTTGGTAAAGAATGTAATTGATAAATAATATAGTGACATATTAATGAGAGTGTAATCATATTAAACATTGGCATAATGCGTTGTCAATCGAAGAAAAAAAACATTTGTAGGCACTTTAATTTGTATCGCCTAATCAGAGACAAGCCACTTATGTATGATGGGATTTTAATTATCAAGAGGCTATGATAAGCTAAGTTAAAATAACTTTAGCCTACCAAAATTCCTTTAAGTGTAATACTAAATTTATGGATATAGTTTAGGCATTTTGCATAAAGTATTTCCATGTAGACTTCCACAAAAATGATATTAACCCAGCCCCTCTGATCAGTATTGTAAAGAAAACACATTTAAGTCTTAATGTGGGATACTTCAGAGCTTGTATAGCTGACATGTGCAATTGTCCAGAAGACCTCTACAAAAATTTCATTATCCGTGCACCTTGGGTTAAAATGCCACCACTATGGATGTTCAGTTGTTTTCTCCCCTAATTGAAAGAATATTTGAGTTCACTCAAACAATTGTGTTGCTTTTGCGTTGTACTAATTCTAGTCCTTGTTTACATTAACAAAATGTCTTCCAATCATGCGCCCCATTAAAGCAAAAAGATACCAAGTGACATTTTCATGTTTTCGAGAAAATCACGTTTAAAGATTTGAAGTTCCATATCAAATCAGGTTTTTTACAACATGGCAAAGAAACTTCACATGTTTAGATAATATTTGAATGTACATGCTCAAAAGTTGGAAAGCTTATATATTACTAACTAGTGATAATTAATCAATTAAAGGAAATGGTTCCCTTTTGCACTTATAAATATTTTGTACGACAAATGCAAGAAGGTACCATATGATCGCTTGGCCCCTTTTTGCATTGTATGATTTTTAACATTTGCTGTCGAATATATCAAAAAGGTACTATATGGCAGTTGGCACCTTATTGTCCCAACAATATTAACAAAAAGCATCATTTGGTTATTTGGTCATTTGGTTTTATTCTACAATGATGCAAATAAAAATATGAAATTTATGTGTTTTCAGTAAATGTTTGATACAACTATCGCACTGCATGTTTTGAAAGTCTTCATCTGTGATCAATCTCAATGCCTATGCCAAAATCTCTTACATTGTTAGTCAAAATCAGAATCATTCTCATCCGATTCCATTGTGTTATAACCCTTTTCTTTTCTATATGTTAGTTAAGTGTTATTATAATTACGGAACTCTTTTGGGAACTCTTTTTATAACTAAAATAAGTGCTCAAAATTTATAGAGTCATTCAATGCAAAAAGGTACTATGTGACACTTGGTACCTTTTTGCTCAAACTGGTATACATATGGTACCTTTTTGCATTACTAAATGGGAAAATATTGACATTGTACCTTTTTACATAACCTTATATGTCTGTAAATAAACATGATACTACAGAGATATTTCTACAGATTAAAGATAACATTGAATCATAATGAAAAATGTTAAAAAGTCATTTTTGGCCAAAATGTCGCTTGGTACCTTTTTGCTTTAATTGGGCGCATGTTTCTATGATAAAAGCTGGCCTTGCCCTTGGGTCAGTTGATTGTATGAGAAAACATTAAAAATGTTTACTCAATTAAAACAAAGGCTAGTGCATAGATATAGTATCTCTTATTGCAAACTCATCCAAATCATTATTGGCCTTGCGTTAAGCCTTTTGAAATACCTTTACTTTTGAAATGTTATGCTTAGACATCGCGTATTTGGTATGTATCATTGTATAATTAGCCTCTACCATAATTGATGAAATCTGTTTAGATATCAGTTGACCAAGATTGCTCTACCTGAAGACTTATGTCTCTTTTTTCAAGCCTTTTTAATAATTATATTATACACAATAAAGTTTTGGTCGCTTAATAAATGTCATGAAGTCTTGGTCGCAAAATAAAGTAATAAATATCGGGAAAAAGTGAACCTTAGGAAGCAGTAAGAACAGCAAAATTACTTGAAAATTACAAACTCGGTTTGATTGAGTCTGTGAATGAGGGATAATGAAAAGAGCAACATCCCTCACGCCCCTTAACATCGGCTTGAGCGGAACTCAATTCTCAACACTTAAAAGTGCTGTAGTCAATGGTCCCAAAGGACCAGAAAATGTAACAACACTGAAGTGAAGTACGGGGCAACTTTTTACAGCTGCCACACAGCACTTTACACCTGACCCACCGAAAGCATTTAAAACAGCAAAGTTACATGAAATTTCAGCCTAGATTAGTTTGAGTCTGTACATGAGGGATAATGAGAAAGTGCAACATCCTTCACGCACCCTTGCATCGTCATTTTCGCTAAATAAATGTCATAAATGCTTGGTCGCCAAATAATTGTCTTTAAGTCTTTGTCACTTAATGAATATCATAAAGTCTTGGTCGGTAAATAAGTGTCAGAAAGTATTGGTTGATAAATAAATGTCATAAAGTCTTGGTCGCTTGATAAATATCACAAAGTCTTGTTCTCTAAATAAATGTAATAAAGTTTTGTTCGCTAATTAGATGTAATAAAGTCTTGGTTGTTAAATAACTATTATAGTCTTGGTCACTAAATGAATATCATTAAGTTTTGGTAGCTAAATAAATGTCATGAAGTCTTCGTTAATAAATAAATGTCATTAAGTCTTGGTCGCTAAATAAATGTCATAAAGTCTTGGTCGTTAAATAACTATTTTAGTCTTGATCACTAAATAAATATCATTAAATCTCGGTAGCTAAATAAATGTCATGAAGTCTTCGTTAATAAATAAATGTCATTAAGTCTTGGTCGCTAAATAAATGTCACAAAGTCTTGGTCGTTAAATAACTATTTTAGTCTTGGTCACTAAATAAATATCATTAAGTCTTGGTCGCTAAATAAATGTCAAAAAGTCTAAGTCGCTTATTAAAGTCATGAAGTCTTGGTAAATAAATAAATATCGTCAAGTCTTGGTCGTTAAATAAATATTATAGTCTTGGTCACTAAATGAATATCATTAAGTCTTGGTCGCTAAATAAATGTCATAAAGTCTTGGTCGCTAAATAAATGTCATAAAGTCTTGGTCGTTAAATAACTATTTTAGTCTTGGTCACTAAATAAATGTCATAAAGTCTTGGTCGCTAAATAAATGTCGAAAAGTCTAAGTCGCTTATTAAAGTCATGAAGTCTTGGTAAATAAATAAATGTCATAAAGTCTTCGTCGCTAAATACATGTTATAAAGTTTTGGTCGCTTGATAAATATCACAAAGTCTTGTTCGCTAAATAAATGTCATAAAGTCTTGTTCGCTAAATAAATGTCATAAAGTCTTGGTCGTTTAATAAATATCATAAAGTCTTGGTCGCTTAATAAATGTCATAAAGTCTTGGTCGCTTTATAAAAAATCAGAAAGTCTTGGTTGCTAAATTAATGTCATTTAGTCTTGTTGGCTTAATAAATGTCATTAAGTCTTGGTCGCAGAATAAATCTCTTTAAGTCTTGTTCGCTACATAAATGTCATAAAGTCTTGGTCGCTTTATAAAAATCAGAAAGTCTTGGTTGCTAAATTAATGTCATTTAGTCTTGTTGGCTCAATAAATGTCATTAAGTCTTGGTCGCAGAATAAATGTCTTTAAGTCTTGTTCGCTAAATAAATGTCAGAAAGTCTTGGTCGCTTTATAAAAATCAGAAAGTCACGCACGAATCAAACTGCATTGAAATGCCAACACAAACAAGAAGTGTCTTTAAAAAGACACTCGGCCGAAGTCAAACTTGTTAACTTGCATAGGATAAGCTACTACTAACCATACTAACCGCAAAACGAACATTTTATTGGTCCTCAATAGTTTTATTTCAGTTCATTTTTACCCGTAATGTTTTTCCTCATTAACTGTCATCTTAGATTTTAAACAATATTGCTTTTCATTATTTGATTTCAATCAAAATTGAATTTGATTTGAATAGGACTGATAATAAAACAAAGATTTAGTAGATACTGTACACTTATTCCACGGAGAATTTTGCAACTGTAAATTAGTCGATAGTTTGTTTCAATCGTCTTATGCCGGTTCGAAGAACAGGTTAGAAGAGAGCCCAAATCGAACGCAAAAGTATCAGAAATGCGATCTGTCATATTTAATTTCATATATTTATTGAAAAGCTGTTAGAAACATCTAGAAAATATCATTACTGTGTTTTTATATCTATTCTGACGTATATCTTTTTCCAACACCTTTTGCCATCGCGCAATCGAACAGACCTCTACCTTTTCTACAGTATCAAACGAACAAGCTATGAGTGTTAGAATGACCAATAAAAAATCTGCCTTTATTCATTCCTTTACTGTTAATTTAAGCGGAAGTCAAGATGAAATCTGACAGCCTTCGACCGAAAAAGCGTACTTCGAATGTATGCATGCCTGCATTTACATACACTATTAACTAATTTTATTGTAGACAATCTTAGCACGGTTTATTTTTAATATTGAGTACTTATGTGGATATCTAAACTGTTATCTTTATAATAAAAGATATCGAGGAAAAGTTCATGTTTTGTCATGTTACCGTCGACAATTGTTTTACCAAAACAATCAACACAACGGGAGTAATTATTATCTAAAACTACAATAAAAAATTCAATTTGCGTTGAATTTCTTTCATTAGATTTTGTTTTAGAATTGATCACATAAAAGGTTTTATATCTTAAAAAAACAGTAGTTGTATTCTTTCTAAAATGGATTAGAATAAAAACGTCTAAATCTGAATAAATTGACAGAAACACAATCACAATTTCACAACTAACAGAAATTGTCTATATTATTATGATTAGGATTCTAAGCAAAACTACATGAATAAAAATGTGTTTAAAGCAATTGTTTAATTTCTAAAATAACTTGTACATTTCATCATTTACAGATGTTGCTATAACGCAGTTGTAACAAATCAAGAAGAAACATAATGGCAACCGGAGGTCAACCACAGACGCCAAACAACCGGATATTTTTGTTCCGGTTACAAATTCTAGTCATTGATGGTGGCCTCTTGGTATTGAGAAATATACTGGACCAGTCCCTGACATCTCAAGGAATAACGTTCAATGCATGCTTGAATCAAGAAAAGTCAACAATAACACATTTGAAAAGCCACAGCATTATAACCCAGGTCCAGTATGATGTATTGTTTCCAGCGGGTGGTCAAGTCCCAACATCGTCAGATTTGGACATCACGCTTATCATTTGTCTTCTCAGAAACCTGCAATGTTTCGGATTAAATAAAAACTTTGACTGGCGGACAACACCAGCACCAACTGATGTAACAATAGATGCAGACATATGGCGATTAAAGGATTTCCGAAATAAAGTAAGTGTATGATAAAAAAAGTCAATGCGAAAGACAATTTTAAATTCCTGCCTTAGCAATACAAAAGAATAAAAGTAAATATTTTATACATTAACAATATAAATGTCTACGTATCTTAAAAGTATTGTATTTCTTCCAAAGTGTAAATTAACAACAATTTAATCTTCATAATTGAACCCATCATTATAATAGTCCAACATTTAATAATGTCTAGACAAGAACTTATTTGGTCTGATGAATATCTTTACGAAAGCTTTGTAGTCGTACTGAAAAGGTTATAACATGAACATCTTAAACATTAATATTTTTAAATTTATTATCCCACATTTCCGATGCAATTTTTTCGAGATTTCATTACTGTCGTGAGAAATTCTGGACTTTTATTTGTGTCATGAAATAATTCATCACGACATTATCCAAGGTATTATTGCTATCATCAAATAGGCTAAGTTATTACTGCTTTCAAAAAAATAACCCAAGGTTAAACTGACATCATGAAACCATCCTAAATAAAACTGACGTCAAGAAACAATCCAAGAAAAAATTGTCATCATGAAACAATCCGAGATAACACTGCCGTCATGAAACAACCCACGATAATGCTGTCGTCTAGAAACAATCCGAGATAAAACTGCCGTCATGAAACAATATGGGGAATTTTGCTGCAATCAAGACACAATCCCAGATAATACTGCCTTCATGAAATTTCAAGATAATTTTACCGTCAAGAAAATAATCCGAGCTAATACTGCCACCAAGAAACAATCCGAAATGATACTGCCGTCATGAAATAATCCAAGCTAATACTGCCTCGATGAAACAATCCAAGATAATACTGCAGTAATGAAACAATCCAAGATTATACTGCCGTCTTGAACAATCCGAGAAAATGTTGCCGTCATAAAACAGTCCGAGATAATACTGCCTCGATGAAACAATCCAAGATAATACTGCTGTCATGGAACAATCAGAGATAATACTGCCTCGATGAAACAATCCGAGATAATACTGCCGTAATATAAACAATCCTAGATAATACTGCTGTCAAGAAAATAATGCGAGCTATAACTGCCACCATGAAACATTCCGAGATAATACTGCAGCCATGAAACATTCCAAGTAAAAAACAATCAGAGATAATACTGCCAACATGAAAAAGTCAAAGATGATATACTACCGTTAACATGAATACTTTTAACATTTTTATCCGACATTTCCGATGACAAATTTAATCATTATTGCCATGAAAAATTCCGGGCTTTTATTCATGTCTTGAAATAACAAATCACGATATGATACAAGGTGCTATTACTATCATCAAATAGAGTAAGATATTACTACTTTCATAAAAATAATCAAAGATTAAACTGCTGTCATAAAAGAATCTGAATCAAAACTGCCGCCAAGAAACAATCCGAAATAATGCTGCCGTCATAAAATAATCAGAGATTATTCTGCCACCAAAATCCAATCCGGGATAATACAGCCGTCATAAAATTAATAGAGATAATACTGCCGCCAAAAAATACTGCCGTCAAGAAACAATCCGAGATATTACTGCAGCAGTCAAGAAACAATCCGAGATATTACTGCGTCATGAAACAATCCGAGATATTACTGCGTCATGAAACAATCCGAGATATTACTGCAGCAGTCAAGAAGCAATCCGAGATATTACTGCAGCAGTCAAGAAACAATCTGAGATATTACTGCAGCAATCAAGAAGCAATCCGAGATATTACTGCAGTCAAGAAACAATCCGTGATATAACTGCAGCAGTCAAGAAACAATCCGAGATATTACTGCGTCATGAAACAATCCGAGATATTACTGCAGCAGTCAAGAAACAATACGAGATATAACTGCAGCAGTCAAGAAGCAATCCGAAGATATAACTTCAGCAGGCAAGAAGCAATCCGAGATATTACTGCAGCAGTCAAGAAACAATCAGAGATATTACTGCAGCAGTCAAGAAGCAATCCGAGATATTACTGCAGTCAAGAAACAATCCGAGATATAACTGCAGCAGTCAAGAAACAATCCGAGATATTACTGCAGCAGTGAAGAAACAATCTGAGATATTAGTGCAGCAGTCATGAAACAATCCGAGATATAACGGCAGTCAAGAAACAATCCGAGATATTACTGCAGTGAAGAAACAATCCGAGATATTACCGCAGCAGTCAAGAAACAATCCGAGGAACAGTCCGAGATATTACTGCAGCAGTCAAGAAACAATCCGAGATATAACTGCAGCAGTCAAGAAACAATCCGAGATATTACTGCGTCATGAAACAATCCGAGAAATTACTGCATCAGTCAAGAAGCAATCCGAGATATTACTGCAGCAGTCAAGAAACAATCTGAGATATTACTGCAGCAGTCAAGAAGCAATCCGAGATATTACTGCAGTCAAGAAACAATCCGAGATATAACTGCATCAGTCAAGAAACAATCCGAGATATTACTGCGTCATGAAACAATCCGAGATATTACTGCAGCAGTCAAGAAACAATCCGAGATATAACTGCAGCAGTCAAGAAGCAATCCGAGATATAACTTCAGCAGTCAAGAAGCAATCCGAGATATTACTGCAGCAGTCAAGAAACAATCCGAGATATTACTGCAGTCAAGAAGCAATCCGAGATATAACTGCAGTCAAGAAACAATCCGAGATATAACTGCAGCAGTGAAAAACAAACCGAGATATTACTGCAGCAGTCAAGAAGCAATCCGAGATATTACCGCAGCAGTTAAGAAACAATCCGAGATATTACTGCTGCAGTCAAGAAGCAATCCGAGATATAACTGCAGTCAAGAAACAATCCGAGATATAACTGCAGTCAAGAAACAATCCGAGATATTACTGCAGTGAAGAAACAATCCGAGATATTACTGCAGCAGTCAAGAAACAATCCGAGGAACAGTCCGAGTTATTACTGCAGCAGTCAAGAAACAATCCGAGATATAACTGCAGCAGTCAAAAAACAATCCGAGATATTACTGCAGCCAAGAAACAATCCGAGATATTACTGCAGTCAAGAGACAATCCGAGATATTACTGCAGCAGTCAAGAAATAATCACAGATTAAACTGCCGTCATGAAATTATACGAGATATCGCTGCTGTCATTAAACAATTCGAGATAATACTAGCGTCAAGAAACAATCCGAGATATAACTGCAGCAGTCAAGAAACAATCCGAGATTTTATTGCAGCAGTCAAGAAACAATCCGAGATATAACTGCAGTCAAGAAACAATCCGAGATATTACTGCTGTCAAGAAACAATCCGAGATATAACTGCAGCAGTCAAGAAACAATCCGAGATATTACTGCAGCAGTCAAGAAACAATCTGAGATATAACTGCAGCAGTCAAGAAACAATCCGAGATATTACTGCGTCATGAAACAATCCGACATATTACTGCACCAGTCAAGAAACAATCCGAGATATTACTGCAGCAGTCAGGAAACAATCCGAGATATTACTGCAGTGAAGAAACAATCCGATATAATACTGGCAGCAGTCAAGAAACAATCCGAGATATTACTGCAGCAGTCAAGAAACAATCCGAGATATTACTGCAGTCAAGAAACAATCCGAGATAATACAGCAGCAGTCAAAAAACTATCCGAGATATTACTGCAGCAGTCGAGAAACAATCCGAGATATTACTGCAGCAGTCAAGAAACAATCCGAGATATTACTGCAGCAGTCAAGAAACAATCCGAGTTATAACTGCAGCAATCAAGAAACAATCCGAGATATAACTTTAGCAGTCAAGAAACAATCCGAGATATTACTGCGTCATGAAACAATCCGAGATATTACTGCAGCAGTCAAGAAACAATTCGAGATATAACTGCAACAATCAAGAAGCAATCCGAGATATAACTTCAGCAGTCAATAAGCAATCCGAGATATTACTGCAGCAGTCAAGAAACAATCCGAGATATTACTGCAGCAGTCAAGAAGCAATCCGAGATATTACTGCAGTCAAGAAACAATCCGAGATATAACTGCAGCAGTCAAGAAACAATCCGAGATATTACTGCGTCATGAAACAATCCGAGATATTACTGCAGCAGTCAAGAAACAATCCGAGATATAACTGCAGCAGTCAAGAAGCAATCCGAGATATTACTGCGTCATGAAACAATCCGAGAAATTACTGCATCAGTCAAGAAGCAATCCGAGATATTACTGCGTCATGAAACAATCCGAGAAATTACTGCAACAGTCAAGAAGCAATCCGAAATATTACTGCAGTCAAGAAACAATCCGAGATATAACTGCAGCAGTCAAGAAACAATCCGAGATATTACTGCAGCAGTCAAGAAACAATCCGAGATATTACTGCAGCAGTCAAGAAGCAATCCGAGATATTACTGCAGTCAAGAAACAATCCGAGATATAACTGCAGCAGTCAGGAAGCAATCCGAGATATTACTGCAGCAGTCAAGAAACAATCCGAGATATTACTGCAGCAGTGAAGAAATAATCTGAGATATTACTGCAGCAGTCATGAAACAATCCGAGATATAAGTGCAGTCAAGAAACAATCCGATATATTACTGCAGTGAAGAAACAATCCGAGATATTACTGCAGCAGTCAAGAAACAATCCGAGGAACAATCCGAGATATTACTGCAGCAGTCAAGAAACAATCCGAGATATAACTGCAGCAGTCAAGAAACAATCCGAGATATTACTGCAGTCAAGAAACAATCCGAAATATTACTGCAGTGAAGAAACAATCCGAGATATTACTGCAGCAGTCATGAAGTAATCACATATTAAACTGCCGTCATGAAATTATACGAGATATCGCTGCTGTCGTTAAACAATCCGAGATAATGCTATCGTCAAGAAACAATCCGAGATATAACTGCAGCAGTCAAGAAACAATCCGAGATATTATTGCAGCAGTCAAGAAACAATCCGAGATATAACTGCAGTCAAGAAACAATAAGAGATATTACTGCTGTCAAGAAACAATCCGAGATATAACTGCAGCAGTCAAGAAACAATCCGAGATATTATTGCAGCAGTCAAGAAACAATCCGAGATATTACTGCAGCAGTCAAGAAACAATCTGAGATATAACTGAAGCAGTCATGAAACAATCCGAGATATTACTGCGTCATGAAACAATCCGAGATATTACTGCAGCAGTCAAGAAACAATCCGAGATATTACTGCAGCAGTTAAGAAACAATCCGAGTTATTACTGCAGAAGTCAAGAAACAATCCGAGATATTACTGCAGCAGTTAAGAAACAATCCGAGATATTACTGCAGCAGTTAAGAAACAATCCGAGATATTACTGCAGCAGTCAAGAAACAATACAAGATATTACTTCAGCAGTCAAGAAACTATCCGAGATATAACTGCAGCAGTCAAGAAACAATCCGAGATAATTATAACTCTAGCAGTCAAGAAACAATCCGAGATATTACTGCAGCAGTCAAGAAACAATCCGAGATATAACTGCAGCAGTCATGAAACAATCCGAGATATTACTGCAGCATTTAAGAAACAATCCGAGATATTACTGCAGCAGTCAAGAAACAATCCGAGATATTACTGCAGCAGTCAAGAAACGATCCGAGATATTACTGCAGCAGTCAAGAAACAATCCGAGATATAACTGCAGCAGTCAAGAAACAATCCGAGATATAACTCCAGCAGTCAAGAAACAATCCGAGATATTACTGCAGCAGTCAAGAAACTATCCGAGATATTACTGCAGCAGTCAAAAACAATCCGAGATATTACTGCAGTAGTCAAGAAACAATCCGAGATATAACTGCAGCATTCAAAAATAATCCGAGATAATACTGCTGCAGTCAAGAATCAATCCGAGATATTACTGCAGCAGTGAAGAAACAATCTGAGATATAACTGCAGCAGTCAAGAAACAATCCGAGACATAACTGCAGCAGTCAAGAAACAATCCGAGAAATAACTGCAGTCATGAAACAATCCGATATATTACTGCAGCAGTCAAGAAACAATCCGAGATATTACTGCAGTCAAGAAACAATCCGAGATATTACTGCAGCAGTCAAGACACAATCCGAGATATTACTGCAGCAGTCAAGAAAAAATCCGAGATATTACTGCAGTCAAGAAACAATCCGAGATATTACTGCAGTCAAGAAACAATCCGAGATATTACTGCAGCAGTCAAGAAACAATCCGAGATATTACTGCAGTCATGAAACAATCCGATATATTACTGCAGCAGTCAAGAAACAATCCGAGATATTACTGCAGCAGTCAAGAAACAATCCGAGATATTACTGCAGCAGTCAAGAAAAAATCCGAGATATTACTGCAGCAGTCAAGAAACAATCCGAGATATTACTGCGTCATGAAACAATTCCAGATTAAACTGCCGTCATGAAATTATCCGAGATATCGCTGCTGTCATTTTAAACAATCTGAGATAATGTTATGGTCCCAGAAACAATCCGACAGAGAAATGAGTTATGAAACAATCCCGGGATAGTACTGAATCATCAAATAGTCTTATATTACTTCCGCCATGAAAACAATCCGAAATATTACTGCAGTAAAGAAACAGTCCAGATATACTCCTACTTGAAAAGTCCAAATTTTTTTTACTGCAGATAATGATGATATAATCCGAATGATATTACTGCAGTCATAAAAAATCGAGATATAATTGCTTTCATGAAAGAATCAGAGATGATACTGCAGTCAAAAAACACTCTAAAATAATATTGAAGTCATAAAATCATCGGAGATAATACTGCAGTCAAGACTCAATCCGAAATAAAACTGCCGTCATGAAACAATCTGAGATAATACTGCAGTCATGCAATAATCCAAGATATTACTGCCGTGATGAAATAATCTGCGATATAATTACAGTCATGAAATAATCCGAGATATAACTGCTTACATAAAAATCCGAGATAGTACTGCATACATGAAAAAAATCGAGATATTACTTTAATAATGAAATATTCCGAAATTTTACTGCATACATAAAATTATACGAGATAATACT
This sequence comes from Ruditapes philippinarum, assembly GCF_026571515.1. Lineage (NCBI taxonomy): Eukaryota > Metazoa > Mollusca > Bivalvia > Venerida > Veneridae > Ruditapes > Ruditapes philippinarum. The sequence continues at coordinate 130,255 of NW_026855502.1, read as the reverse complement.
GCAATCATGAAACAATCCAGGATATTACTGCAATCATTTATAATCTCTGAGACATAACTGCAGTTTTGAAACTCCTGAGCTTTTAATTCCGTCATTTGATAATCCAAGCTTTTACTGCCGTCATGAAACAATCGGGTATTTTACTGCCGTCATCAAAACATCCTACCTTTTAATTCCGCAATTAAACTATGAGGGCTTTTACTGCTGTCATGAGATAATCCAATTTTCTACTGCCACCATGAATTAGTCCGAGTTTTGACTGTCGTCATAAAATAATCCGAAATATTACTGCAGTCTTGAAACAATCCGAGATGTTTGGACAGTCATGATTTGGTTCTTGATGGCATTGACGTTTAAAATTTCTTTTTTTATTTTCTAAATTGATTGTCTTAATGATTTCATGGAGCTAAATACATATATATTGTTTATATATATCTGTGAAAAAGCTCTATTGACAAAATCTTTGAAAATATTTAACTTGAACTTTGACTCACATTAAGACTTTGACCTTCAAGAACAAACAAACGAAAGGATTTGGCTAAATTTTGCATAATTTTGTATTGATTTTCTTTTTGTACTTTTTCCATAGAATGTTTTACATTGTTATATTTTTCTAAGTATGGACTTTTTAAACTTTGTTAGTTATTATATCTCAAACACAAGAAGTGCATTGTGATGTTCTTTATATATCGTACTCTTTGGGTTTTATTCCCTGCATTTTGTGAAAAACAAAACCTGTATAACTAAATACAGTATAAACAATTTGGGATAGTTTACATTCTACCGTTCTAATTACTGCGGACGTAAAAGGGGTATATAACAAATCTGCATTACTTTCATCAATGCCTCCCATGACAATATGATATGTGTTGTTGTTATTCTTCTTTGCTTTATTTTGGAAGGGGGAAATGGGTGGTCTTCAGACGGAGGGAGGGTGAGGGATGTTTTTGTTACCTACCATTCTTGGTAATTTTAGTTCTTGTTTGGTAGGCAAAGTAACTGACAGATGAGAAAGATGGGATAAAGTGAAATATGCTTGACCAATATTTGGGGATTTTGTCCCGCCCTTCTCCCTTTCTGTAAGCCGTAAATATGTACTTTTTGTTTTCAAAATTACAGCAATAACCATTGAATTTCACTAACTGACAGGTGAAAAAGACAGAGATATAATGAAATATACTTGACCAATATTTGGGAAGCTTGTCCCGCTTTTCTCCCTGTCTGTAAGGTGTTAAGTAAATATACTGTTTGTTTTACTGCAATTACCATTGTGCCACCTCTGGTCATCGTACATATTAATGTAAAAAGGATAAAAACACTACACAAACACTAAAGAAATTTATATCATATTATTTCCATTAAACATCTTATTTCCCTATAAATCCTTTGTTTAGCGAAATGATTGGCGTGAATCCTCCATAAGCATATAACTATAGATATGTACAAGCAAAACAGTTTCTGTTAACATCAGCACAAATTGATAAGTAATGACAGAAAAGCTATAAACTTTGTAACCTCTTGAATAGCTGGTGGTCATAGCTCTGGCAACCTGTGACCCTTACGAAAAAAAATGAGAGCCTAGTATTGTATGCCTAAATGGTATTTGGCGCCTAAGAAGCCCTCAACAGTCGTCTAGTCTCAGGTTAAATATCATACAGAGAAACTGAGAAGGAGGGTCGAACGGTTCCCGGTCTGCATTGGGTGCCATCTGCCAAAAACGTTCCCATTGTCGACGAGAAATAGCATCTGCTATAGCATTGCACTTTGAATTGATATGAACTGCCCGAAAAATAGTATTCAGCTTCATACATTTAAGCACAAAAAACCTGATCAATTGTATCAGTCGTTTAGACTTGGTAGTCTGTTCGTTAATAACCTGCACTTAGGTCTCATTATTGATGAAATATTAATTTTCTTGTTTGCAAACTGCCCCCCCCCCCCTCAAACAGAGTGCCGAAATTACTGTGACCATTTCTAAAAAGCAAGCTGCCCCTAAAAGGGCTGATCCTGCTGCATCAGTAAAAAGACTCAAATCATTGCTTGTGAACCAAGCTTTCTCTGAAATATACGTAACCCCATTGAAATTCTCTAAACAAATAAAGCCAGACCGACAAATCTTCTTTCATAGCGCGTGAAACCCTGAGCATATGATGTGGCTTTTTCAGTGGCATCATAGCATCATAGAACCGACGAAGAAATGCACAACTTGACCTAATGGCTTGGCCAAAAAAAAGAATGAACTTGCCTACTAGGCTCTGCAGCTCACGTAATGAAACCTTCCGTCTATTCAAAAATGTTGTAAATCAATAGCATAATTAGGATATTTTGTGGCTTGGTATACGGACAGACATTGCATTTGTGTCTATTTCTGACCCAAGAAAACCATAATTGTAGTAGGAATGACTGATTTTTCAGTAGCAATTGGGACACCTAAATCTTGACATATTGCCTCAAAGGTAACTAACAATTTCTGACATGTGTCTGAGTTACCATCCCCTGCAAATAAAACGTCATCAAGAAAGTGAGCCATAGTGTCTGATTTTGCTTTCTGACAACAAATCTTTTCCACTTATAGGTAAAATTATATAAGCTGATTTAAGATCACGCTTTCTTTCAGGGCCGAACGCCCTAAATCATAGATCATTTCTGTAACCTTGTCGAAAGATGTATATTGTACTGTACAAAACTGATTATCAATCCCGTCATTAATACTTGCACCGCTAGGGTAAGAGAGGTGCGTAATCATTCGCCAACCTCCATCAGATTTTGGCACCAGACCTACAGGAGATACCCTTAAATTTGTGAAAGGGGTGCTTGTCGAAAGGACCTGCTAACCTACCCTTTTGTATTTCTTAATTTATTTTACCCATGAAGTCTTCTTTATGATCAAAGCGGATTTCAGATTCCGACATTCGAACGATGCTCTTGGTTCTGTGTATTAAATTTTAAAGCCATACTTAAAGCCTCTAATAAGTATTTCAGCATCGCTGCGGTTAGTGTATGCTTTTTAAACATTTATTAAGAACTTTAACATTAACAAGGGAACAGCCTAAATGACAAACACACATTTAATTCTCAATGCAGTGAGAATAGTACCTTGGCTGGGCTGGCAGTCTAGGTCGAAAAAGATGCCTGTAAGGGCTGCCTTGGCTGACTAAATGTTGAATTAACCCCCATTGGTCTTTGAACAACCCCATTGCCCCCTGACCTCCAACATGCTTGGACTGGATGGTTCCCGCTACAATTGAGACAACAATGACGATAAGAGCAAACAACACGGGGAAACATGATTTTAAATTTAAAATCGTAGCATTTTTTTGCCCCCGCTAAAATTTGAAAGATTGTTTGGGGCCCATAAAAATAGAAACCAATACCCTTTTAAAATTAACCAAAAGTTAAAAAATTCTAAATGCGGGGTTTGAAACAAAACAAAAGTCTAAATTTTGAAATCGAAAATTTTGCCCCAAAACCTAAGGGCCCGTTTTGAAAGCATAGCGAAAACGGACAAACTTCAATGGGGGACTGTTTTGCAAAAGGGGCTTCTAAAAAAAGGGGAAAGGGGTTTCGCCCATTCCTCAAATAGTATTTATTTTGTTTTTTTGCGAAAGAGGGGTCATCGTAAAAATGGCCGGCAGGAAATAAGCGAGTTAATGACCAAACCCCTGTGGGGTTTCAAATTTTGGAAAGGGGACTGCTAATCCCAAATCCGATGAAACTGATGGGATCATGCCAGGTTCAAATAAAACAACCTAAGGCAATATATTGCCTAATACATCGGTAGAACTAGACCAACAGGTGGCGTTGGCTGATTGATCTGTACTGGGCCTGGCACCTCTAAGCCAACAACTTGGACCGACCTCTGGGTTCTGTTTGACTACCAACCGTTTTAGCAGCACAGGGTTTAGGAACTCCTTCATGATCATCCACACGCCGGCTTGGGGCCTTCCTTTTCCTAGTGGATTGTGAACGTCTCATTTTTGATCTCTTTGGTTGCGGAAAAATTCAGAAAGGCGGTGCCATAAAAATATTCTGCGCGTTAGATTCACATATTTATCTTTTAAGGGATAGTTTTACAAGTTCATGAGGAATAGTTTTTTACAATCTCGTAAGCGATAAAAACCGGAAATTGCCCCCAAATCAACAAGTGCTATTCTTAATAATTGTCTTCTTTATTTTAGCCAATTCATTTTGAGTTTTTATTTCAGATAAGTCACATATCAACAACGACTGTAATACAACAAAATGATTTTACAACTTGGTGGAATGATATTGAACAGGTGAGCACATTTTGCTGTCATAGTATTATTATTATCATCATCTTTGTAACCTTTCAGTCCATTTTTAAATGAACAAAGAGCATAATATACGGTAAGTAAAGATGTCTTTTCTGTTAACATTTAATTGCATTAAATCTATATTTAATAATATAATCCATATATAAAACATGTTTTGCAATGCGTCGAGTTCAAACAAGCCAATTTCCCTTTGAGAATTTACAGCACCGCTCGCTGAGGTTTCCAGACATGACTGGACTGCACATAATTTTTCAGATTATTGTTTCATTTGATATATGTCTCTGTTGCTTCCAGAACAAATATTCTAACTGTGAACAATAACTGAATATATGAGAGAAAAAAACGGTTTCACTAAAATCGGGCTATGAATAACACAAAAATACAATTTTGAACTCGCCTCTTAGATTATCAATAATTTAATATTTCTTTATCAAAGTGCCCAATTTGATCTTTGTGAGAAATTCCAATTTTATATTTTCGATTTCATGTCCTCAGTGGAGTTTCTTTAATTGTAAAATAATTTTTTGTAACACTAAATTTTGGAAATCCCCAAATCTGATTTTGAGTTATCTCTGCGAAAGATTGGTGTATTTAGATTAAAAAGCATTTACGATTGAATCAGTGCGTTCGTCACGATTTTCAGGTGTCAAGTGCTTTCAGTATTTCATAATTTTCCGATTTCCAGTTATCACAGTGCGTTACGATTAACAAGTATCAGTTATTCCAGTCCTTCACAAATTTCAAGTACTAGTTGTTTCCGTGCATCATAATTTTCAAGTATCAGTAATTCCAACATATCACAATTTTCAAGTTTCGGTAAATTTCAGTGCTTTATAGGGTTTTACAATTTTCAGGTTTCCAGTAAATTCAGTGTTTTCCAATTTTCAGGATTCAAGTACATGTAATTTGAAAAAAAATCACGATTTTAGGTTTTCCAATATCTCCAGTGCGTCATAGTTTTCGGGTCTTGCAAAACTTTGATTTCTTCAATATTTCAAGGATTCAAGTACATTCAATGCTGCCAAATTTCGATGTTTCTAGTAATTACAGTGCTTCCAAATTTTCAGGTTTTCTATTACATTCAGTGGTTGGTTCAATATTTCAGGTTTCCGGTACTTCCAGTGCTTTTCGAGGTCTTCAATGTATCATAATTTTTCAGTTTCTAGTTGTGTCAGTTCTTTTTACAATATCCAGGTTTCAAGTACATTCAGTGCTTCACATTTTTTAGGTTTCGAGTACCCTGAGTGCGTGCATAGATAGCTTAGATATTTTATCGGTGACTTGGCTAGAAACCGTTGTCTTCCATAGCAACTTGTGACTTCCATAGCAAACCTTTTTATTTCCTTAGCAGAAATCTACTTTTTAAATAATTTGTGACTTCCTTCAGCACCATTGACTTTCCATAGCAACCAGTGGCTTTCATAGAAACCGTTGACTTTCCAGAGTAATCAGTGACTTCAAAAACAACCATTTACATTGTTAAGCAACAAGCTCATTCCATTAGCCGCCCTTTTTTAAGCAAAACTGTCAGATACAGATATGATCTGTGTGATTTTAGTATAAGATTTAGACTTAATATCTGCTTTTGATTCATAGTAAACAGTGTTAACTGTTACTTGTCATCAAGAGCATTTATAATATGGAGAGCGATGTAAGGGCCATCATGACCCTCTTGTTCAGCAATTTTGTTATGTCTAATCTTTCTATAAACAGATAATTTGTCGGGTCATCATCTTCGATTAACACTTATAAAGATTATTAAACACCGAAATTTAAATGCTAATGTTGTTATTAAATTCCGGTTTTAGATACTTGTACGTCTGAGCTCTCCAGCTGTGAATATTCAGCAAACAATTGCCCAATTCAAAACTATTCCTCTTGACCTGGAAGAAGAGAGAAGGGTACAGGAAGAAATAAAAAAGTGGAAGGACTATGAAGCCGATGTTGGCCGACTGAAACAGGAAATGACAGACATGAAAGGAAATGTAACTGACGTAAAGAGAGACCTTGAAGAAGTAAAGGAAAATGTAACTTATATGAAGAAAGACCTTGAAGACGTAAAAGAAAATGATACTGCGGTGAAGAGAGACCTTGAAGACATAAAGGAAAATGTAGCTGATGTGAAAAAAGAACTTGATGACATAAAAGAAAATGATACTGTAGTGACGAGAGACCTTGAAGACATAAAGGAAAATGTAACTTATGTAAAGAAAGACCTTGATGACGTAGAAGAAAATGTAACTGAAGTGAAGAAAGACCTTAAAGACTTAAAAGAAAATAATTCTGCTGTGAAGAAAGACCTTGAAGACATAAAGGAAAATGTAACTGAAGTAAAGAAAGACATTGAAGATGGAAAAGAAAATGATGCTACAGTGAAGAGAGACCTTGGAAACTTAAAGGAGAATGTAACTGAAGTGAAGAAAGACCTTGATGAGATCAAAAGACGGCAATGGGCAGGTTTGTTATTTTTTAATATTAAATATTTTATTGTCTGATGAAATGGACATTTTGGGATATCTTTTGAAAGGCAAATAATCTGAATATAAAAGAATATAAACAAATGCAATGAAACTTTTATGGATTACAAGTTTTCTTGTCAAAGCAATAATGCTGAAAAGACATTCTTTCAATAAATATTTTTTAAGGTTTAGTTCCTGCCATTTTTAATCCGTGATAACTATCAACTCGTTTATTTTTTAAATATTTTTGACAAACTTGACAAATCTCCGCTTGTATGTTTGAAATTGTAAATTATCCCCCATCCCCACACACAATTGCCAGAAATATCACCAAAATAATATAGCAGTTTTTAAGAAAAACGAAAATTGTCTATTTCGAAGACTTGGTAAATATTTGAAATGTCATAAATTTTTAAAATCAATTCCTTCCACTTTGTAAATATATCATTGATATCTCACCGTAAATATTAAAAATGAATCTACAATATTTCATCAGTGATTGAAATTTCAAGAAAATCTGAAGATGTGCCGCAGAATCTATTAATGTAACCTAAAATACATACCATTTGTGAGTAGTTTGTCAAAAGATACATTCTTATTTCATGCTTTCCAGTGTTTTACTGTAATATATCAGATGATTATTTTCTGATAAACCACTAGTGAAATTTATAAAATATAATTTTCACTGTAGCCGGACTATATCTGAATGCGGATGAAAAGAATAATATAACTAAATGGAATAACGGGCAAAAATAAATGCCGTCATACGTAAATTTTGCATCTTTAGGAAAAGAATGTCATCATACATCATGTTAAAAATGTAACAAAATTAGAGAAATTTAACAGAACTATATTTCAAAAAGGATGATGTGACGTCATGATGTAATGACGACATAAAGGAGAATGCGCGACGCTACACGGCAAAATCAGTAATAAGTACTTAAAGTTACTCAAAAAGCATGAAATAAAAAGAAAATTTATTTTTTTTACATATAAGAATAAAATTATTTCATTTGTGAACACCAACTTTTCTACTTTCACTCTTGGCTACGCCACTCGTGAAAATATTGCATCTGGTTTTCACTCAGTGAAATATATTTCAATCTTACATGCAAAAAAATGAAATGTCCTCTATACATCAATCAATCTCAGGGATGATACGAGTGATAAATAACTATTGAATAATTACAACAACACGGATCGTTTCTTTAAGTCTTGTGTCTTAAACATAACAACCCTTTTAGCAATACTCCAAGCACAAATAACAAATGTGCTCTTGACCTTAATTTGACATTGACCTTAATGGTAAAACCTTGTTTTGAATGTTGCTCAAATAGGTCGTAATATTGTTATTAACGGGTGGATTGTTTGATAGAGTTCTAAATACTTGAACAAACCATATTATTGTCGTGTTAAGCAGTTCCGGTCTGACAATTATCTTTAAATGACCTTGACAGGTTCGGCCAAATCATTAAATTTTGCTACAATTTGCATAATATTGTAGTCAATAGACTGGTCCGATTTATACTGAAATAATGCCGCCTACGATAAAACCGTCAAGTGTATTAGTCTAAGTATGACATCAAATTTGATACAAAATGTGATACAGTTGGCCAAATATTTGTTTTAATGAGTAGATTTGATTCATTTTTGAACATAACATCACTTAACAAATCTTTCATGTGATGAAACTCAAGTATGACATTGGCTTCAGAAAGTTCAAATTTCCGAATCCCGCAAAAGTTCTGCATGCAGTATGCCGCTTCCAAAACTCCAAATACCGCATTTAACGCGGATCGGTTGCTGATTTCCGTATGATCGAATACTCTTTTCACAAAATAAAATAAATATAAAATTCCGCAAAACTCTCAAGGACAAATTTTATTGAATTCTGTAAAATTATATTATTAATATATTGCACATACGTAATAATTGATAATTAGACGCAATGATATTTAAAATTAAAATATGATATTAGCTCAAATTAAAGGCCTTTATCAATGTTTTTGCATTGATGCTATGGTCAGGTTTGGTCTCTGCTAATGGTCGCTCTTATTTTAGGAATAACAGCTGTTTGCGAGGGCATTTGTCACATTTAGTGATGATGATATTTACTTATTTCAACATATTATTGTATCTTTATTTTATTTTTATTTTATAGCAGTGACAAGTAAATGAAACTGATTCACCTTTTTTAGTACAAAAACAGAGGAGAGAAAATATCAAACTCACAAGAAGGGTAAGTTAATTTTGCACAACCATCATATTAAGTAAAACAATGCTCTTGAGTAACAGTCTGTCGTCAGTACAGTTTTCACCTTTCTTCGGAGTATGTAATTTTATTTACTGCCTTCTTCGTGATATAGTTGCATCGAATCAAATGGTAAGGGCGGCGACTGCCGTCCAAATAATACGCCAGCTATCTGTCCCTGATTTCCAATGCGACTGTGACATGAGGTTGTGACGATAAGCTGTGAAGAATTCCAGTCTTAGTCGGTAAAATGACTAGTTCTACAAATGTATTGTGCCTCAAAATCAAAATGTATTGAGAATCTTTGTTGCCTGTCAAAGCCCCAAGTTATTCAAGCATATATGTAAGCGTCTAAAATGGGGGTGATCCCTCAGAGGCAATGAAAATCAGCAAAATACATGAAAATTGCAGACTCGGTTTAATTGAGTCTATTCATGACGGAAAATAGAAAAAGTGAAACATCCTTCGCGCTTCCTTGCACCGGCTTTTAAAGCCGTATTCAATTTTCAACAATTAAAGTGCTAGGATCAATGATCCCAAAGGACCGAAAATATAACTGAAAACTGCGAACATACGATCATATGTAATGATTGTAAGTTTTTGGTTATATTTAAAGAGCTTGTAATTATTTGTATATGATTGCCTGAAATAGAATAAATTGAAATGCCTCCATAAAATAATATCGAGAATAGATTGTCTAAACGAAGGTAAAGTAAAAGTATCGTTGTCAGTTCATCAAAAAAGCTAACATTAAAAAGACTGGGAAACAGAGCCATTTTCCATGTCAGATTTTAAATTTCTATGGCAGGAGACTAACCTCTTAACAGGTAATAGGTACACTTTGCCGCATCAATGTCCGAAACCAAGTGATGAAACTGAGATATAACACTTATTTAACGAAACAAAGGCCCTTATAATGGCAAGGTTAATAACTCTGACACCCTTTTAACTTCAGTTATCTGTCCTAAAATGTACTTTGAGTGTCGGTATGCTTAAACTATTTCAACAAGTGGTGTAAACTTTATTATAAAAAGAAAGGCTATATTACTGAATGTAATGTTGGCAATTAACATATACAAGACACTGTTAACTTCCAAACTACTTCCAAATTACATAAACAGCCTTTTAAAACACTGAATAAAAATCTTTTTGCGATTTGAATATAACGGTATGAATAGCCTCTTTCCATAAGATGGATAGCACTTTTCAATTAACATGATGTGACCAGCTGTATACACCTGTATGTTAAGCCGTTAAGTATAAAAGTAATATAGCCTCTGTACGCAAGTTTGATATAACAGTTTGTACAGTTACATATAACGGTATTTACTGCCTCTGTCAGCAAGTGGGATATAACGGTATTTACTACTGCTGTTAGCAAGTAAAATATAATGACATTTACTGCCTCTACCAGAAAGTGGGATAGAACAGTATTTACTGCCTCTGTCAGCACGTGGGATATAACATTATTTACTGCCTCAGTCAGCAAAAGGGATATAACGGTATTTACTGTTTCTATCAGCAAGTGGGAAATAACGGTATTTACTACTGCTGTTAGCAAGTAAAATATAATGACATTTACTGCCTCTATCAGCCAGTGGGATTTAACGGTATTTACTGCCTCTATCAGCAAGTGGGAAATAACAGTATTTATAGATTCTGTCAGCAAGTGAGATACAACAGTTTTTATAGCTTCTGTCAGGAAACGGGTATAACTGTATTAACTGCCTCTGTCAGCAACTGGATATAACGGTATTTACTGCATCTGTCAGCAAGTGGGATGTAACGGTATTTACTGCCTCTATCGGCAAGCGGGATATAACGGTATTTACAGATTTGTCAGCAAGTGGGATATAACAGTATTTATATCTTGTGTCAGCAAGTGGGATATTACGGTATCTACTGCCTCTGTCAGAAAGAAGGATATAACGGCATTTACTGCCTTTATCGGCAAGCGGGATATAACGGTATTTACAGATCTGTCAGCAAGTGGGATATAACGGTATTTATAGCTTCTGTCAGCAAGTGGGATATAACGGTATTTACTGCCTCTGTCAGCAAGTGGTATATAACGGTATTTGCTGCCTCTATCGTCAAGTGGGATATAACAGTATTTACAGATCTGTCAGCAAGTGGGATATAATGGTATTTATATCTTGTGTCAGTAAGTGGGATATTGCGGTATTTACTGCCTCTGCCAGCATGTGGGATATAACGGTTTTTAATTGTTTGGGTCGTCATTTGTTTGGGGTTTGCGCGCTCGCTTAGGAAGCGAGAGGTCTTGAGTTCAAATCCCAGTTAAGGCAACTCATTTTGTTTCAAATTGTTTAAGTCAAATAAACATTGGATAGAATATCAGTGTTGCAATTAGTCTTATAGCCAATCTACTACCATTAAAACTCTGGAAAGCATTGGTTGCACTATACAAAAACAAATTGTTTTATAATCTCACAACCTTCACCTTTCTGACATTCTGAGACCCAAACAAATTCAGCGCCTTCTGTGCTTTGATTATAGCCTCTGTCAGCAAGTGGAATATAGTAGCAGTATTTATGTACGCGTAGCTGACATTTAATAAAACTCTTTCACAGATGAATTTTGAATAAAAAATAAGCTTCGATTGATATATTTATGAAAATACCCAAAACCGGTGAAATATAAATTCTGTCATAAATCATAGAAAAATAAATTCAGCAAATGATATTGACCAGATCAGTTTTTTTTTTTATTTTGCATTTTCATATTTTCATTTAAGAAGCTTTAGTCAAAGAGGGGGCGGGTGAATCAAAATTCTATAATTGTTATTCGGATACATTTGTAACCTCAAACGGGATTTTTTGAAATATATAAAAAGTAACCACCACATTTTTTAACTATTTGCTACCATTACTATAGTGGCTTATTTGTGCCACTCGTGTTTTCGCTTCACGAACTTGCAAAGCGAAAAGTCGAGAATTAACAAGTTAAAATGTGGGACCGCGGAGTGAAAAGTAGCTAATTAGCGGGGGCGCTGGACAAAGTTTAATAAATAAAACTTCGCCCCGTGCCCCGCTAATAAGTGTGTTTTCACCCCGCGACTTCGCAAAGCAAAAAGTCGAAAATTAAAAGTAAAAATTCTGGTGTCGTGGAGCGAAAAGTCGCTAATTAGCGGGGTCCAAGAGCAAAGTTTAAGAAATATAACGTCCCGTCGCGGGGGCGCGAAATGAAATTTAAGAAATAAATCGGCGGGGCGCGGAGCGAAAACACGCCATATAGCGGGGTTGGGGGCGAGGTTTAGTAAATAAAACTTCGCCCGCGCCCCGATAATTAACGTGTTTTCGCCCCACGGCCCTGCCAAGCGAAAGTCGAGACTTTAAAATGGCGGAAGCGCAAAGCGATAACACGCTTATTAGCGACCTTTCGCTCCGCGTCCTTGTCATTTCAACTTGTTAATTCTCGACTTTTGGCTTGGCGGGGTCGCGGGGCGAAAACACGAATGACACAAATCAGCCACCATACATGACAGCAATTACACCACTCCTTTTAACTATAACTCATGTACAAGGAAGGACTACTTTTCATAAAACTATATTATGTAGAAAATAATAAGATTTTATTTCTGTGTAATTTAAGATTCACTGTAAATCAGTGGATAACAACAACAACAGTTCTCTCTATTATAAAACATATATAAACATGCAATTGTATTATTCAACTATGATTAAGATGGGCGCGAGTGTTTTCGTTCGATTTCGAGTATAAGCTGTACTGCAACCTGATGGACATAATATGTCATCATGATTCATACTCACTTTTTATTATTAATTTTAGAGAATAAGTTTGTCCGAACAATATAGTTTTCGGTATGATTCAATACAAATGCATTATTATTCATCAAATGACCAATGGTAAGCGTTAAAAATATTATATAACGTAGCTGTTGATGTTTCAAAAAGATTCTTTAGTTTGTTTGACAAGTTTAAGAATGTCTAATGACATTCCCCGATGTCAGTATACAATTTTAAAATGAACAATTGAAATAATTCCGATATTCAGTAACTAAGTCAGTTCTTCCATGTATAATCTAAATGAAGATAAAATGTTTTCAGCAACATTGTGCGTAACGTCTTAATATACATCCGCTCCGGCATTTTATGCAAGGCACTTTGTCCACAAGTGTATGATATTATGTATATTTTAATGATACTGTGCATTTTCTAGTACGAAAACTGCAATAAATTATCAGGAAAGTGCATGACATATTCCCCATAAGCTGTCGAACAATTCAATTCAAACCGGCGTCTCGGTAGATTAAGTGGTTTAGGTGCCGTCCGGTTAGCTAAATAAGAAGAACTTTAGACTGTAAATCGGTACTCAATCTCCAACACGCAAAATGGCTAGATTGAGACTCATATTTAATGACCTTACACCGTAGATTGTTAATAACGCGAATTAATTAAAAAATAGTTGTTGCGTTTTGTTCTTTATAGCATATTTCTCGATTAAAGTATCATTACTTTACTATTATACTTAAAGGCTACACTGCAATTATGATTATAAACTTGAATTACTTGTGTATGCGCAGCGTTCGCGTAGTCGTTGCACGCCGAACTCGTGCGTTTTTTTCCCGCGCTTCAATTAGGCAAAAGTAAAAGTTGTACATGTATATAATGTTGTCTTAAATTCTTAGCCTCGGTCATGATGTCATCTTCCGGTGAATATCACATCATATTCAATGGTTCACTAGTCAATAATTGTATATTATAGAACTGGCGATATATCAGGTTCGTATTCAAACGTTTCATATCTAGTACTATACTGTATATAATTCTTACAGAGCAGAACAGAAATTTGTTTACTTGGTTTAAGTATAAAAAGCTCATGTATATAATATATTCAAATACAACATGTGACGTATGGCAGGAACATATATAACTAAAAAATAATATTTTTTGTAATGTGAGAATATTTAATAAAACGGAAAATTTTACAAACATTGAATATTTATAAATAACGCTCAAGAATTGTCAACATATTTTAACATTATAAATGTTAACTACTATTCATTTGGTTTTATATTGGGATAATTTTAGAAATGTTTGACACCAAGAACAAAAAACAACAACAACAGCACCAACAACAACAAAAAAATTAACAACTAGCGATCATTTGACATAAGAAGGGGAATAACTAATATCAAATTTTACACAATTAATATTGTACATCTACCTCCCTTTCATAATTTGTAAGGAGTATATATCCTATTTATCACATACCCATGTCGCTTTTGGGACTCGGTAAAAATGGCATTGCACGGCCATGCATATATTATTTCATTATCTACTACAGGCGCGCACATAAAAAAGGGTCTGTTTCACTTCTTTCTTTGGTATATGGTAAATAGAAAATTAATTTTTGTAAGTTCAGCATGGGCTCGCATCCAGCTCGTTCACTTTTAGTATTAAACGTACATTTATTCAATGTCCTCTATATATGTACTGATGTATTTAAAAAAGAATTAGAGTTTCATAAAGATGATTTTATAAGTATTAGCTTTGTGTTATATTTTGGAAAACAGAGAGAAACACAAATCCTTCTTTTTGTGCATAAAAAGTTTATTTATTATACAATTTTATACATAAAAACAAAGGAATTGACGTGACGGCATTAAGCCACGCATGTCGTGACGTTTTGTATCTTCTTCCGCGTAATTCTTTATTGTACACCCTGTAAGTTCGACATTTTTTGTGTCGCCTCTACAGAGTAGGGATCACTTCTCCGTCGTCTGTCTGTCCGTCCGTCTGTCATGCCGTCCATCTGTCACAAAACTTGTCCGGACTACTCAAAATCTACTGGTACAATTTCATCCAAACTTTACAGGAATAATCAGTTTCAAGTCTAGTTGAGTATATCGTCGGCATTTTTTGGTTCAATGGTTTTTTGTCAGAGTAAGTGCCCACAAAAAGATCTAATTTATATTTTTAAAAGTTGTCCAGACTACTCCTCATACCACTTATGCAATTTCGGATTAGTCTGTATCTCAAGTACTTGTGCATAGAGTTTTGGCCCATTCATTATTTTAATTTTAAATTTGTCCAGACTACTACTGTTATACCACTTATGCAATTAGAGTGAAGCTTTACAGGATTGGTCGGTAGCTCAAGCACTTGTGCATACTGCACAAGTGTTCAAGTTTAATATTTTTGGCTAAGTTATGGCTATCATGAGGCGAAACGTGTGATCGCTAATTGCTCTTGATTACTTTTTTTCTTTTTTCTTTTTTCGATGTTTTTGGTTGCTTTCGGTAATGATCAGTGGCGTATTACTTTTAGGCGAGCCAAATTATCGAAAAAGCAATGCCTGTGTGTCTGTTTGTACAAAACTGCGCGCTTTAAAATATGTCTTTGATAAAACGCATAAAACATAATTCTAACACTATCGGAAATTTTCCTATATAGACAAAGAAGGCCGGAAGCGTGCATTATTCTACAACAATGCACTCGCCGTTCTAACTATCTCCCTGTGTATTTTCACATTGAGGGCGCCATTTTGTTTAAGAAAATCTGATAAATAAAAACAATTTTTTGTCGAATTTTTTGTGAAAACTATCTAGAATGAAATAAAATGGTCTAACTAAGAAAATTAATCCGAACACCAATATCTTTAATTCAGTCGTTAACGTTGTACAGGCGTTTAAAGTGTTGTTTACGTGACGTCACAATGTTGCGCCAAACAGCACGTGCAAAACAATCAAATCAGGTACGCTATTTTAATGTGAGTTAAGTTTTACAGTTATTTCACTTTTAATAATTTGTATTTCGCTTGAAAAAATATAGAGTGTAATAAAATAAACAAACAAAGTTTTATCAACGTTTTCAAATTTCGTTATTCTCAAAATGTTTTTACACACGGTAGATATAACGAAAGTTTTTTTTTTCAACCCACTCTAACATCCGTTAAAGAACGTTTCTATTGGAAACTCTGAAACAAAACAAATTAAACCAGCAAACATAAAGTCCAACTTTAAAATAATAATGATATTTTTCTTGACGTGTTAGAATGGAAATAGATATTAATTCTTCGGGCATTGTTGTAAAATAATGCACGGTTTTTGTTCAAATGCTTTGTAATTAATCACTCAGGCCTATCGGCCTTCGTGATTATATTACTACGCATTTGAACTCAAACCGTGCATTATTATAAAACCAATGCACTCAGAATTGATATCTATTTCCTAAATATAACATTGACAACGCTAACAGTAAACTGCTAATATCGCATTCGTCAATTTACACGTGATCTGATCGGTGCCTTGCATGAGGCCCCGTTCACACAACTGGATAAGTTAAAGAACGTTTCTATTGGAAACTCTAAAACAAAACAAATTAAACCACCAAACATAAGTCCAACTTTAAAATAATAATGATATTTTTCTTGACGTGTTAGAATGGAAATAGATATTAATTCTTCGGGCATTGTTGTAAAATAATGCACGGTTTTTGTTCAAATGCTTTGTAATTAATCACTCAGGCCTATCGGCCTTCGTGATTATATTACTACGCATTTGAACTCAAACCGTGCATTATTCTAAAACCAATGCACTCAGAATTGATATCTATTTCCTAAATATAACATTGACAACGCTAACAGTAAACTGCTAATATCGCATTCGTCAATTTACACGTGATCTGATCGGTGCCTTGCAAGAGGCCCCGTTCACACAACTGGATAAGTAAAGATATGATAAAAAAAATATTACGGCTTCTTTTATTGTTGATAAGAACAACGAACAAACATATGAAGAAAACTGATGAACCAAATTTAGAGCAAATTCCATTTTATTTATTCGATAGTGCAACTATGTTTAAGTATTGGAGAGCTTTTTGGAAGGTTTTTATAACCAAACGTAATTTATCCGTATGTCATTTCAGTAAAACGCTTAAATGCCCATTAAGGCTAAATAACGCCCTAGTTTTAGTGCCCTTCACAATTCCTAAAAGATACTAATTGGCCCTATATCTAAGCCGTTTTTTTTTTACATTTTAGCAATAACTTCACTAATATTTATCCTGTGTTTTGTATGAAAGTATAGATATTTAATTTTGCTTACATTTGCTATCTTTATCACGAATGAGTTCATTTTCAGTGTATTCAGTGTTACTTTCCTCAGGTGATAAACACATAAATGTTCTAAATCCATTGTTACAACAGAAGGAAATGACTACATTATTCATTTTTGAGGCATAATGTGACTTTAAATGAAATAGGTACATTTTCCCTATTCCAAATGTACTGAGAAGCGATAATTAGAAAATGATCATAATGAGATTCTGCCGAAAAGAAGTGCCTCGTTGGCAAAAATAATTATTAAATGCTTAAGGTCTTTAAGCATTGTATCTAACAATTAACGTTCTGCATTACCCCGTTTTGAAATACAGTCAATTGCCGAAGATCTTTTTTTAAATTGTCGGGCTCATGATTACGAAGTTATTGATCATAGATAAATTGAGTGATCATAGATAAATTGAGTGATCATAGATAAATTGAGTGATCATAGATAAATTTAGTGATCATAGATAAATTTAGTGATCATAGATAATTGAATCTGTAAGTAGACAAATATATTGAAATAATCATTTCTAGAAATTTTTAATCTGCCTGAACATTATTTGTCGTCTGCTTTCGATCACCCTCGTGAAAATATAACAAATTGACAATGAAATACATGCATGTACAAATCTTACGCTTTTGCTACAGATAAAAGTTTAATAGTGACCACACATTAACTAAAATCAGACATATACTGCTTTTTACTAGTCAGACTTTTAATGAAAAAAAACATTTAATCAACGTGTGTCATTGACACTTAATTAACGACTTAATTAGTAAAATTAATCAATTTTAGAATCTACAGTCAGTACGTAGGTGTGCCTGGAAATCGGCGTGCGCTTTTGTCAATTTTATTTTCGACCGGATGTTGATGTCTGCGCTATAAATGATGAAATGAAGTAACCATCTTTGGCCTTGAACGTGTCCGTGTACGACTGAATCACGACTTAAGGTCGAAAAATGGCACAGCGAGGAAAAGTATTTCTGAATTCTAATTATTCTTGATGTTTAACAACATTTTAAAGCCTCTCCAAAGGGACATGATATTATATTCAACAGCTCAGTTCTTAGTCAATGATTGTATTAAATTATTTAGCAACTCATTCAAACTCCTATATGTACTTCGTGATTTTTTACACCGCGGGAAAAATCAGGAGAACTTTAACGAGCTTTATTTTCCATCAGTTTGCATTAATGCGATGGCCTTTAAGCTTTTTTTCGCGCCATTTAATTTTTAAAAGCTAAAAATAGATTCAATGACATATGTCATTTGATAGTTGCTCGCGAGCTGCTTCTCCACATGAAAAAGCAATTAAATTGTGTTTGTTGCAGTTCATCCAGTTCATAAGAAACTCCAGACGAGAGCTGTAAAATATGGATTTGATACTTGTCTTGATTCTTGATTTGGTAAGGATTTCTTTGCTGGTACCGTCCACCGTCAATCAAACCGAGCCTGCAACATTTTCAATTTGCCGTGTTGGGCTTTCTTTAGGGATCCTGTATTTATCTATTTTTTGTCTTCTTTTTAATTATAAAATGAACTAAAACGCATAATAATTTTACCTTTTCTATACAAAAAAAAATTGCAGACGCGTTATTTATTGACTAATTAATATCTGTTGGAGAAGTTCGGACATAAGATTAAGTGAATTGTAACTTAGGCCCCAACGAGTTGGGATGTGAGGGGAAAAGCGGGTAAAAAACAAGATTTTTATGTTTTCCGAAAGAAGAGTATATTGTGGCCACCTGTCTGTCTGTCTGTCCGTCACTGCTATTACTCTTTTTGATGCTTGTCCGGAAAATAATTCCTCAACAATGCTTGTTCTCGCTTTTTAACAGTTTTGTTTGCATTAAACGTCATATCACAGTATATAAATGGGTACGCTTAAACAATGATATGATGAATTTGTTTGAGAAACCAGTAAGGTATTTCTTTTGAAACATTTTCTCTGTTTCCGCCGGGTCAATGCGTTGTGAAAAACTTGTTTCAGTTTAGAGCATTTATAAGCTGAATTTGCCGTCAGAATGTCCTTGTATTGTTAATCTGGTCAACAGTATTGTTCAAATAGTCTGCTAAATGGACGGCAGTGTGTTGAAGACATTTGAATTTTTCATCCTTTGATTTGATAAAAATGTAAATTAGAATCTGTAGAATGTAACAACTTCCGTAAATTGATCAATTACTTTCAGTGAAAATAGTAATGTATTGAAACAAAAATGTTTATGGTGGTTATTCATATGTTAAGATTATTGTCCATTGAATATTTGGGTCGTTATATATTTTGTTGGTGTGTAAAACAACTACTAGATCAAAATGATGATATCTGAAATACCTTTAAGTGGCGGCATGGCCGAGTGGTTAACGCATCGGACTAATATTTTTTAATCTAATGATCTCTAGCCGCATGGGTTCAAACCGTGTCAGGGGCAAGTGATTGTTTCCTTGATCAAGAAAGTTTACACTCGTTGCTCACTACTTGTTGATTCCAAAGCTTATGTCTTTAAGCTTTAAACTTCCTTTAAAATCATACTGAAATAAATTCTGTATAAACCAACTTTACTGTCGCACCTTTAAGAACGATATGTGTCTGTCAACAACAGGTATTACGTAAGTACTAGGAGTGCAGTAACCAGTAGTGGCAAACGTATGTAATTTTAGTATCAGCAATTTAATATTTTCATAACAAATACACATATTACAGGTTATATATCAAGTTGACCACCCCCCCCTTTGACATATGATATATGTGGTATTATGTGTTTCATTGTTTATATAAGGTAGCTAAAACTCTTAAAGTGACATAATGACATCCTAATTAAATTGTGAGTGTTAAGGTAAAATTAAAGTAATTTAACATTTTGTCACATGTGTATAAACGACACCGTCCATGACCCTCATGAATATCTATAAATATCCGTAATGTTCAATCTATAAAGAAAGTGAAGCAATTTATATGTTTGGCAGGTTTTTTTTATATTTTATCCTAAACATTTGTGTTTATCAATTATTGTTGAATCGCAATAAAATAGCAAATATTTTGAAATATACAACTAATTTATCTCAGCTTGACAATCAAAATAGAATGAGCTAAATATCACTTTAATTAACAAATAAAACATGGCCTTGAGGGCAAAATGCAAGTTTATGGACTCATTGGTCAGACTGAGGAAGGTATATGGCCCGAAGTGCAGCTGAGGGACAAATATCTTCCGAGGTCTGACCATCCAGTCCGTAAACTTGCATTTTGCCCGCAAGGCCATGTTTTATTTGTTATATTATACCGAATCTAAATCTTTTCATCCCTTCTGTTGCTGTCATTTTTACTATAATTTGCTTTCAAATAATAATTTATTTGTTCAGTGTAAGAAATATCTGAAACCCTAGTCGGACTTTTGTTATTAATTTTATTATTTTCAAGTGATACAGCAAAAACAAATGTGCTCTTCTTTTGTAATTCAATTTTCGTTAATCAAATTAAACAGGCAAAAAAACCCGAACTTTAAGAGTTTCACAAACTGTATATAAATGAAATTTATAATAAATTTAAAGACAAATCATGACTTTTGATCAACATGTAATAAATTTATCTGAAACAAAACAAAATTCAGTAAAAAGAATCATTAAATAACAAAATAGAATATTATACCTCATTTGCGTACGCCCTTCTATATTAAATATGACGTCATCCAGTCCATATAAGAATTATGGACCGGCCCCGGTCTGTATGCGGTTTATGGACCGGATGACGTCATATGAAATATAGAAGGGCTTATGCAAATGAAGTATAATTTTGAATTATAAAGGACCCTTTTTCAAGAAATATCATTTACATATAAAAGCCTGTTAATAATTAAAAAAAAGTCTCTTACTTTACAATTCTAAAATGCCAGATTCATAACTGAAAAAGTCTTCTTTCTTAATTAATAAGATGTTAGTTTTATTTCAAATCTATAGTCTTCATGTTTAAACCAAATGTACATTTTTACTTTTTAACTTGAAACTTGTCTAACAATGGCTCTCATGTGAGCGACTTAAGCCATGCTGAACCTTTTGTTTATCTCAGTACAAATGTACTTAGACGAACATATAAAAAACCCAATAAATAAAGTCTGTTCTGTACTTTTATACAGTTCAAATTGAAATTGTTGACATTATTGGGTGTGTGTGCTGTTGTGTTTTTTTTACATCACCTACATACATGCAGTTGTATGGTAAAGGCCTTTTAACGCCATTGACCCTTTCCATTGAATGATTACATTTGGCGAAAAATACTTCATGACTGTGGCGTCTATGTCTAGACTCTAAGTCAGTATCTCAGTACATTATAAATATGCAGAATAGAACACATAACAACCAAAAAAATGGATATTTATTTATTAAGCACACACTTCGAATCCTTGTAATATTGTGATATAATTATTGAAGTACTGTAAATTGTTACTCTATTCACATTGATAATTATTACATAAATTATTTTTTTTAAAATACATATAAATTTATCCGTTTATTATTAGTATAATTATATTCCTGAAAAAAATAACAGTTTACATTTCATTTTTCAGAGCTCAGAGATGGTTTGATTGAATTCTACAAAACGAGACACAGTAAAGTTTTCCTGTCGCCCCTGTTCGAAGAAAATGACACGCCTTTGGCTTCTTTCTACGTAAGACCTGAATTGAACTTAATAATCTCAGCCCCGATGAGAAATGATGAACAAACACCCGTCATTTCATTATTGGAGATGTTTAAAACCGGAAAACAAGCTAACCGAGAAATACATGTTATTGCTGATGCTGGTCTCGGAAAAACTGCATTTTCAAACTATCTGGCGATCACGTGGTGTCAAGCTCATTTTCCAGATGAAGACATAATTCAATCTTTTGAAAAGGATGATATAGACTGTATGCAGGAATTTGATTTCTTATTTCTGGTCTTACTGCGAGATTCCAACAATTTATGTTCTATAGATGACCTCATATTTAAAACAATTGTTTCAAATTTGGGTCTACAAGAAAAGCCTTCCGAGAATTTTCTCCTTAAAATTTTGAAAAATGAGAAATGCCTCATTATACTTGATGGACTGGATGAATGGACCCACCCCGAAAAGGAATGTGACAGATCGCCCCGATCGATCCCCCACAGGAATGATCGAGAAAAGTGTACAGTACTGACCACTACGAGACCATGGAAATTAGGAGAATTGAATCTAAATCCGTGTCAAATAGGAAAAAAGGTAGAAATTACACGATTAAGTAACGACTCGGCGGTCACGCTTATAAGAAGGATTTTACAAAGATTGAAATCTCACCAGAATAAGGACTTATTAGACAGTGACGTCAGGCAGTTCATACAAACAATCAATAGGAGACAAAACGCCCAGCTTGCTTTTGTGCCTCTTCTTTTAATATATACTATTTGTTTATGGTGTGACGGTATTCAAATAGGAGATTCAAAATGTGATCTGTATATAAATATAGTCGAACTTCTTTTATCGAGAACGATTCAGATCCACGTTGAGCTTCAACAATCGTGTGACCTTTCTGAGGGTAACATCCCTAATTGTCTTGCTGAATATAAAAACTGCAGGAAATATTACTCACTCCTAATGTGTTTGGGGAAATTAGCTTATTATACGTTATTCAATAAAACAAGAGAAAACACGTTGGTATTTGATGGATCAGTTGCTAAAAAATATCTCTCAACAGACGAGATGAAATTCACCCTTCACTCAGGAATGTTGTCAGAAAGTACATCTAAAACATTAACAAAAAAGTTTAGTAAAGTGTCATTTTCCCACAAAACAGTTCAGGAATTCTTTGCCGCCATATTTATAAGTTCTGAAAATGAGGCTCAGAAAATTGTTGTAGAAAAATGTAGAAATATTCAAGACATTCTGGACATGTCAAAAATTTGTGAATTTATAAGTGGAATGAATGCTGACCTGATGTGTGCAGTATTAAATGATTTGATGTCTGTAATAAATGAAGACGCGAAAACACGCGACTATAGAACAAGGACAGGTCGCGAGGGCGCCATGTACTATAATCCATTGTATAACATACAGATAATGTTCATGTCGTGTTTACAAGAAATGCCTGAAAGTGAAAATATTCAATTATGTTTACAAGATTTCTTCATTGACGAGAACACCGAGCACAATGAGCTGTTACAACGTTTGTTAAAACAAAATAAAACCAACATAAAATCACTTTATATAAACATCGACCCTTATACTTCCGGCAGTTTACATGAAATTATAGATTTATTCTCTCTCACAGATCTCAGTCATATACAGAAACTTTACTATTATGGTGACAGGAGGAAGGAGGCTGAGATAACCCGGATTTGGTTTCCCAGTTTACAGTCCGTTACTTTGCAGGATGACGAATGGACAAATGATGAAGAAAATCTGAGTGAAAATTTGGCGCGATTACAAAACATAAAATATTTATATATTTACAAGTTCATGTTATCTCACAAAATACTGGAACCATTTTACAATTTTATCTCCCGTCAAAAATCAATAAAAGAGTTAACATTGCATGGGTTAGACTGTAAAGAACATGGCAGCCGTGATTGTCAGAGATTGAACTTGGACTTATCTCAACATTCAACTCTATCAAAGTTACACTTGCAGGCGTTACCTTGGAGGCTAAAATTAAATTTATCAACAGCGTCATTAGTTAATGTTACGTTGTGGAGAATCAATCTAGATGAAAGTTCATTGTTACTGTCACGTGACATGTTGAATATTGAACGTGTGGAGTTGTTGGGTATAGAAATGTCTGCAGAAAGTTTACAGAACTTTATTACCGTGCTGAAAAATCTGCCGCAGTCAGTTACAGTAGAGATGGACGCCATTACACCGGAAACAGAATATGACCGTGTTAGAGAAAATATTCGGAGTTCACAAACTTTTCATGTGATACAAGACGACGACCATGGCTGGCGGGGACGGGTGATTGAGTTCAAAACAATAAAACCAAGTAAAGAATAAACAAGGACAAACATTGTAAAATAAACTGAAGGAATTACTTAAATAATTTTAAATGAAAACAATTTAAAAATGGACACTTAAAAAACAAAATGGCGACTTCGTTTACGTTATACATGTACTGTATAGTTTGGTCATTTAATTTACAAACATTTATTTCTGTTTAAAGGTTTAATTAAGTGACAGTTGTTTATAAATAAATAAATAAAAACATTTTAAGAGGATAAATTATTCAAGGAAGGAAGTTATTTACCGGAACTTAATGGATTTAACTTGGAATTAGGATTTGGAAATATTTCACAGGTAAGACATTTTTTTATTGAATTATTTTTTTATATTATTTCATTTTACATAAGTATTGAAATAGATTATTCAAACTGAACTAGATCTATAATATAAGATTTTCTTTTAATTAAGTAATAAAATTTTATATAATAAATTAATAAATAATTCCACTTTTAATATTTTTCTATAAATTTTTGATTTTTAAAGTAGATTTTATAGTTAAAATAAAACCTTCTATTAACTAAGTCAGTAAAGACATATATATATATATATATATATATATATATATATATATATATATATTATATATATATATATATATATATATATATATATATATATATATATATATATATATATATATATATATATATATATATATATATATATATATATATGAACAGTTGTTAAATAGCTACAACCTCAAATATTTTCAAAATCCATTGACATGTGGCTTTGAAACTTTGTAGACTTGTTTGCCATCATGACAGTAACCTGTAGACAGGAGGAGGTAACTCTTTCAAGCAGTTTGACAGAATAATGCCACCTTTTTTACTTAGAATTTACATTAGAATGGACGTACTACTTCAAATATTTTCAAAGTCCATTGACTTATGGTTTTGAAACTTTGCACACTTGTTCACCATCATGCCCCAACCTGTAGACAGGAGGAGGTAACTTTTTCAAGCATTTCAACAGAATAATGCCCCCTTTTCAACTTAGAATTTACATTAAATTTGCGCACCTCCTCAAATATATTCAAAGTCGGTTGATATATGGCTTTGAAACTTTGCAGACTTGTTTGCCATCATGCCCCCAACCTATAGACAAGAGGAGGTAAATTTTTCAAGCGTTTTGACAGAATAATGCCCCTTTTTCGACTTAGAATTTATGTTACAATTTGCGTATGAACACAAATATTTGCAAAGTTTATTGACATATGGCTTTGAGACTTTGCACACTTATGCACCATCATTCCCCAAATATGTAGACAGGAGGTGGTAACTCTATCAAGCATTATGACAAAATTATGCCCCTTTTTTCGACTTGGAATTTATGTTAAAGTTTGCATATCACCTCAAATATTTTCAAAGTCCATTGACATATGGTTTTTAAACTTTGCAGACTTGTTCACCATCATGCCACAACCTGTAGACAGGAGAAAGTAACTCTTATAAGCATTTTGACAGAATTATGCCCCTTTTTCGACTTAAAATTTACATTAAAGTTTGTATACGACCTCAAATCTATATGTGAAGTCCACTGACATATGGCTTTGAAACAAGTTGAAATTTTATACACATGTTTGAGAGCATAATAGGTCACTCTCCAAGGCATGGATTTGAAAAATGTTTGGCCCTTTTTAAACTTTAAAATAAAATATTATTTTGCATAAATTATCAAGGCTCTTTTACAATCAAGCACTGAGAATAATCGAGCATGCTCACTCAGTCCTAACGATAGCTCTTGTTTCTTAATGGAATGTCTTCATACTTGGACATTACAGCCCTTCTGAGTGCTCTTGTTTATTTATATGTGTTTGCGATGTAAAAGTCAGATTTTTTTCATTGTTTCAAATATGTCCGACTCATATTTACAAAAGGGTATTTTGATACCTATTCACCAGAAAACGTAAAACATTTATTCAAGTAGGCAAGAGTTTTAAATCATGACGTCACATTTCTTAACGGCAGTTATTAAAGAATTCTGCCTCCTGTAATATTATTTATGTTTCATGGAAATCAGTATACCACACACGTACTTGTAAGTAAAATGTTGAACTAGATAAGAATTGTACAATTTCGTCAAAAATTTTCAATTTATACAATATGTGTTATTTCTTGTTTCAGTGGCCTTGGATTAAAATTTCCGATTCTTTGGTGTGCAGAATCTCCCGTGACATTTTATATGGAGCATTGTGTGATGATAGATCAATTTGTAGAGATGTATTTGAAAAACATCCTCTTGTCTTGGTAAGACTTTTCAAATATCTTTTTGATGGACAGCCTAATAAACTGTTTATGTAAATTAAAGGCCCATTATGCCCCGATATGCTTTTATTTTAAATTCTCAATAGCTGTCTATTTCTGGTGTTCCGTTAAAATTTTCCACAAGTTACCCATTAGCCAATGACCTAAATCACCTTTTGCTTCTTGTAATTTTTGGCATTGAGAAGAATTAAACAGATATAGTATTTTGTATGGAAGTCAAAATACTACTTTGTTTACATTTAATTGCTACTTTTTAGACATTTTATTTCACATTCAACACTTCTTCAGGTAAAAAGAATCTAACAAGTTTTTAAACTGTTAGTTAGCAGTAACAAAACATGTTTTCCCTATCTTAAGAGTTTTTTTTCCATTCTGAGGCATAATGTGCCTTTAACATAGTTATGCTCACTTAGAAGAAGTGGGGTACATTGCACTAAGTGATTTATTGCATCACACTTATCAATCGGTTGGTTCTTCTGTCAGTCGGTCGTAGTCAAATCCGTTTCCAGTCAATAACTTAAGAACGCTGCTAACTTGGTATGGAGATTAGTTATGACCTGCAGATGACCCCAATTGTTTTTAGGTCAGAGTTCAAGCTCACATTGAATGTCAAAATCGTTTACTTTTACGATCAATAACTTGACATCCAATGGGTCCCTGGCCCTTAATGTTCACAACTGCTTTGGTTTTGGCCAGTAGATGATTCCTATTGATTTTGGGGTCAAGGGATCAAAGGTCAAGATCATATTTATATTGTATTTCAAAACAGATTCCAACCTGAATAACTTGACAACTAATAGGCCCTTGGCTATAAATTATCCCAGGTGCATTTGTCTGGGCTAGTAGATGATTTCTATACACATGCCAGTATGGGGTCACTAGGTCAAAAGTCAATGTAAAAATGACCTGACACCATGACTTATTGGCTGCCAGTAGGAGACATAGATGCTTTACAAACATATCTTGTATAATAGAATCTTGAAGATAATTTCTGTGAAAATATGCAAAGATAAAGTGAATAATTCCCACAATTCCAGAAGGGATTAGGAAGTATTTGTTGAAGAATTGTAATTCATACAGTCAAAAGCATATCAATGATTCTATCGATATCGTAATAATACTAAATATCAATGACAAATTGATATGTCGAGTAAAATGTATCCATAGTTCACCTTCATACACTTTAACATAGAACGTGTTTTCCCTATGATAAATGTCTGTCACTGCATTAAATCATAATTTGTACTGTATATCAATGCATACTGCATGCATGCTCAGATTTCTGTTGGTCTTTAGCTTGACTGAAAAAATATATCGAAAGCTGTCCTAGTCCTAACCATCCCAAGTTGGGTTCATCTACGTCGGTATACAGATTTTAAACTTAACTCATTGTTCAGTATTAATATCTTTACCAGTTCTTTCTTCCTTATTAATAAGGTATAAACTTCAATTGTATATATATTTATTGTATGGCTTTAACTTTTTAGCTCACCTGTCACAAAGTGACATGGTAAGCTTTAGTGATCGCTTTTCAAACGGCGTCCGTCCATTTGTCGTCCATCCGTCCGGTTCAAATAAATGCCCTAGGGTCAAAATTACCCGCCCCGGGGGTCATTGATTGTCCTTATTTGTATAAAGTAAAAACTTAAAAAATCTACTTTTCAAAAACCCAAATAGCTAGAGCTTAGATATTAAGCTTGAAACATCTTCTAGTGGGTGTCTACCAAGTTTCTTTAAATAAAATCCCTGGGGTAAAAATTGGCCCTTTATGTATCTATTAAAATTTATAAAAGCCCAAAGAGCTAGAGCTAAGATATTTAGCATGAAACATCTTCTAATGGGTGTTTACCATTTTTGTTCAAATAAGGGCCCTTGGGTTAAAATTTGCCCCGCCCCAGGGTCATTGATTTTCCTTATATATTTATAGTAATTACTTTAGAAATCTTCTGATAAAAAAACTGAAGAGATATTGTTTAGATATTAAGCATGAAATTACGTCTAGTGAGTGTCTACCAAGTTTGTTCAAATAAAAGCCCTGGGGTCAATATTGGCTTCTCCCAGTGGGCGGGTTGTGTTTTCTTATATGTATATAGTAAAAACTTAAAAATTCTTCTCTATAAAAATCCAAAAGAGCTATAGCTTAGATATTTATCATGAAACATCTTCTAATGGGTTTTCTTACCAAGTTTGTTCAAATAAAAGCTCCTGGTTTAAAATTGACATTGGCCCAGTGGTCTATATACAGATGAGCGATTTCAGGTCAATTATGGACCTCTTGTTTATTTTTTTAGAAGAATTTACGTCAACTTTAAATTCAAATGCCATATAACCCTATCAAAATAATATGACCATTATATAACCCTAGTGTTATATATAATCAGAAATATCTTCACCTTTTACTTAGAATTTTCTTTATGTCTTTTTTTTTTAATTTTTATCTATATAATGTGAATATTTCTTCAGGGATTTAATTCATATTTAAAAGTATGTTAGTAATCAAAGCATTATCTTGTGAAATTAGAACTCTAGCTATTGTGAAATCCAGAACTATTTTTATGTTATTTTTTATCTATATTTTAAGAATAATCTTTATATGATATGAATAGTATCTACTTTAGACTTGATATTATTGTTCTTTGTCATTATTCACATCATTTATGATCAGGTTAATAACTCAAGCACCTTTATTTTAAGAGTAATTTCTTCTTTGAACTTATATTTATTTTAAACATTTCTTGTTCTTATCATTTTTTTATTAGAGCATAGAAATCTATGTTTAACTTATATTGACATGTTATCGTGCAAATTATGTGGTGCAAAATATTGAGCATATTTATTATTATTATTATTATTATTATTATTATGAGTGTTTTTTTGATAACTTGATACAGAAATATATTTGTATCATATTTGATTTTTTTTTCAGTTTTGTCTTCCCTTACTGGTCGATTTATTTAGTAGAGTGTGTGTCGTCTCCTCTGCAAGCTCTTGTTATTATCACTGCTATAAAATATGTAAATTAACAAAATATATAAAGTTCATCAAGTAGCGACGGTTACCGCCGGTAAAGTTTTAGACATGCCCATTTTAATGTTTATATTCTTTGCTAATTTTATCATTTTTTGCTCGACTTTTTTTGAAAAAAAAAGAAGAGGTATTGCTATAGTCGCGGCGGCGTTGCTTTTGCCGTTCCCGTCTGGATCATAACTTTTTTATTTCTTGATGTATTGTCTTCATACTTGGCCACAACAACCCTTGGGACAAGACCTGTCATTAGACCATACTAACCTTGACCTTTAACCATAAATGAGCTTGACCTTCAAGGTTAAAAGTCCAAATTTTGCTTGTTCATGCTGTTATTGGCTGTAACTTTATATTTTCGAATGGATTGTCTTCAAACTTGACGGTCAAAATTGTCATCGTTGATTTGTTAGACATGATAACAGAGAACAAACTCTATATATGCGAATGTTGAGCTTGTTTTAATGTGTAGTGCAGTTTGTGACTGTATATAAAGCTGTTCTGAAACCATCATTTTTGTGATGGTGGATGAGCAGTGGCTATGCTTTCATGACTGTTCTGCTAGGCGCTGTGCCGTAATTGGACTGGCATATCGATATGGTGGTATGTGTGTAATATATTCTCTCAATTATATATATATATATATATATATATATATATGTATATATTATAATAAGTATATAATAAGTATATTTATATACAAAAATTTATATATAGACAAAACTTACGTGACAAGACTGACCGATTAAAAATTATAAAAATAAGGAACCGTTAAGATTTTGTTCAAACATTTCTTTGTTTGCCTTTAGAGAAAGTAAAAAGTCGAGCGTTGCCCCTGCCCGGCGGTGGGTCTTGTTAAACCTCTCATTGATAATGCAAAAGTATTGATTTTATTTCAATCCTGAATCGGTAATTGATTGACAATAAAGTAACAACAATACATTCATTTCTTTTATGTCACAGAATACATTCAGTCGCAAATCACAAAATTATATCGGATGTGTTTGCAGATCTTACTTAAATTCCAATAATATTTGAGCCGCGTCATGACAAAACCAACATAGTGGGTTTGCAACCAGCATGGATCCAGACCAGTCTGCGCATACGCGCAGTCTGATCAGGATCCATGCTGTTCACTTACAAACTCTATTACATTAGTGGAGAAACTAACAGCGAAATGCATGGATCCTGTCAGTATCCATGCTGGTGGCAAACGCATTACGTTGGTTTAGTCGTGACGCGGCTCTTTTTCTTCTTTTCTTTATTTGAAATATACTTGTTTACTCTCTGGACCGGCTCATTAACTTTAGGCCTCTTGGCGGAAACGTATTTAGCCTGCATGTACAGTAATATTTCAATGTTTTCCATAATACATGTATGGTGAATGGTTCTGTCCAAATTGAATGATTGACAAGTCAATTTAAGTAATTTGGATTGGTTAGCTTGAAAATAGACAAGAAAAAAATCTGTATATTCAAAACACATATAAATATACTGTAATTAGTGTAAGAATAGAAAATTCCTGCTACATGATGTTATAATTGTGACTTCTTGCTTTCCTTTATTTCAGAAAATCAGCTATAATAAATCTACAGGGACAATGAGGACAATCACAACTGTTTGGCTTTTTATCCATTAATCTCCGGATGATTATCAGCGGGTTGTTCTGAACGACAAAGAAGTAAAAGTTCTTAAATAGTAACCAATCTTATAATTTTACACCTGATACCTGGCTGTTCGGGGGACAAATGTCAAATAATTATGTGATTAACAGTCGCAGAAAAAACCCTAAATCATCATTACTTGCCAATACATTGAATAACTTTCTGGTTCCTTGCTTAATGGAAGGAAACAAAATAGAAAACTTTTGCATTACACAGTTATCTTGTATCTGTTTTGTACAATTAGAATTTGAATCTTGATAACAATTACACCAAGACCACTGTTAAATATTTCAGTATTCCTTTGAAAAAATCTTTTATGTAAAAAAGGTCTTATTTAATAATTTAATTTATGAATTAGATATACAGTACATGTATAAATTTGTTTATGCAATTTTAGAATAATATTATATAACAAGAATTGTTAAGTAATTTTTTATTAAAGGCCCATTATGCTTCAGAAATTATGTCAGTTTTATTTAATTTTCGAAAACAGTTTCAAAAAATAAACCCTTTTGCCATATACATAATTTAAAGATAGTGATGCTGATTTTTTTTTGTTTAGGCAATTGGTATAATTAAAGTGAATCAAAAGTAGTATGATAGTCAAAATACTACTTAAAGTGTAATGCCCCCTTCGAAAAAGAGGGGGTATATTGTTTTGCTAATGTCAGTCTGTCTGTTGGTCTGTCCGTCGTTAGACCACATAGTTTCCGCTGAATATCTTGACAACTGTTTATCACAGAGTCTTCATATTTCACATAGTGATTTGCAATAACTAGTTGATGATCCCTATTGATTTTGGGTCACTTGGTCAAAGGTCAAGGTCACAGGAGCCATAAATGTCAAAATGGTTTCCGCTGATTATCTTGAAAAGCATTTATCACAAATTTGTCATATTTTACTTAGTGATTGGCCATAGCTAGTAGATGACCCCTATTTATTTTGGAGTCACTTGGTCAAAGGTCAAGGTCACAGGAGCCATAAATGTCAGAATGGTTTCCGTTGTTTATCTTGAAAAGTATTCATCACCAAGCCTTCATATTTCATTATTGATTGGTCATAACTAGTAAATGACCCCTATTGATTTTAGGGTCACTAGGTCAAAGGGGGGCCTTGAATGGTAGTATGATTTCTGCTTATTTTCTTGATTACTATTTATCACAAAGTCACATAGTGATTGGTAATAACCAACAGGTATTGCTTTTGGGGTCACTAGGTCAAAGGTCAAGGTCACAGAGGCGTTAAATGTCAGAATGGTTTCCGCTTATTATCTTAAAATCTATTTATCACAAATTCTTCATATTTCACATACTGATTGGTCATAACTAGTAAGTGACCCCTATTGATTTTGGGGTCACTAGGTCAAGGTCATAGGGTTCTTGAATGTAAGTATTGTTTCCGCTCATTATCTTGAAAGCCATTTATCACAAAGTCTTCATATTTCTAATATTGATTGGTCATAACAATTAGATGACCCCAATTGGTTTTGTGTCACTAGTTCAAAGGTCAAGGTCACAGGGGCCTTAAATGTCTCATTATCTTGCAAACTATTTATCACAAAGTCTTCATTATTTTTGTTTCCATAATTTAACATTTCCATGTACCCATTTATGGAAAGTTTCTATAACAAAATTATCAATAATATGAGTCAAGGGCTAGAAAAGGGGGCATATATGTCGTTTGACATTTCTTGTTTACAATTTATTACCTTTATTACACATTACTGCAGGTTCAGAGATATTTTCACTTGTTAAACATCTAAAATACTCTTGAACAATTATCAAAACATTATTTAACAAATGCTTGACTTTTCTAGATAATATTTATTTTCTGAGGCATATTGTGCCTTGTTAGTATAGCGCAGTGGTTGTTGCGTATGGGGGTTGCGTTCATTGAACGCTGCATTTCCTTGTTGATCGTGTTTATCATATTTTGTTAATTTGCCTTAAGGGTATTACAAATGTATTGTTTTGTAAAAAGATTTTGAAGTGTGTATGATAATTACAGATTTGTTTTTTTACAGTTTCCTTCTTCTTTGTAATAATTTAGTTTTCTGAACAAACATTCACGTAAATTGTTTTTATTTTTGTGATACACGGAAATTATGTATATGAAGATACATTATAATTCATAATGATTTTGACAGGTTATATTACCCAGTATAACAAGCTTCAAGTATATAACCCGAGTCACAAAATGATGGTTATATAACAAACAACATTTCATGCATGGCCATATAACATGTTATATGTCTTTTTATCCAAA
The DNA here is from genome assembly GCF_026571515.1 of Ruditapes philippinarum. Classification (NCBI taxonomy): domain Eukaryota; kingdom Metazoa; phylum Mollusca; class Bivalvia; order Venerida; family Veneridae; genus Ruditapes; species Ruditapes philippinarum. The sequence continues at coordinate 96,941 of NW_026855502.1, read as the reverse complement.
TAATAATATTGCTATCTTGCTCCCTTTGCTTTGAAACAATTAATGGTAATATGCATTTGCAGTATATATTTTTAGTTATAAAGCTTCTCAATTTGTAACAGCTGTTTGCACATATAACCTCAGCTGATAGGTGAAGATTATATTGCTTACAACTGTTTAAATATGGCCATATAAACCTATAAGTAATTTGATAATGAATTTATAATACAGCAAAGTTCCTTCATTATAGAAAATAAAAAGTTCATAAATTGACAGAGAGGAATATATAAATGTCATGCTTATCCAATGAAAAGTGACGTTTCCAGCATACAGTATTATTTCATTAAACTGTATATTTGAGTTACCATTTATTATGCCCCCGCCATGTAATGGCCGGGGCATATAGTGTTACCCTGTTCCGTCCTTCCGTCATTCCGTCATCATCAGTTTCCGTTCATAATCTTAGTAACGGTTGCACACATTGAACTCAAATTTGACATATAGATATGTCATCAGAAAATATAGGTCAAGTTCGAATTTGGTCATGGTTCAATGATTTTTGGCAGAGTTATGCCCCTTTTACTTTGAAAATGATATGAAATTTTCAGTTTCCGTTCATTATCTCCCCCAACGTAACAACACATTCAACTCAAATTTGACATATGAATATGTTATGAGAAAATACAGGTCAAGTTCAAATTAGGTCATGGTTCAATGATTTTTGGCAGAGTTATGCCCCTTTTACTTTGAAAATTATATGAAATTTTCAGTTTCTGTTTATTATCTCCCCAACAGTACAACACATTCAACTCAATCATATGGAGATGTTTTTGGAATGCCCAGGCCAAGTTTTAATTTGGTCATTATTCAATGCTTTTTGGCAGAGTAATGCCCCTTTCATTTTGAAAATTATATGAAATTTTCAGTTTCTGTTTATTATCTCCCCAACAGTACAACACATTCAACTCAAATTTGACATATGGATATGTTTTTGGAATGCCCAGGCCAAGTTCGAATTTGGTCATGGTTTAATGATTTTTGGCAGAGTAATGCCCCTAACACTTTGAAAATAATATGAAATTTACAGTTTCTGTTCATTATCTACCCAACAGTGTTACATATTCAACTCAAATTTGACAAATGGATATGTCAAAGGAATGGGCAGGTCAAGTTGGAATTTGGTCATGGTTTGATGATTTTTTGGCAGAGTTATGTCCCTTTCACTTTGAAAATAATATAGATACATCTTAGGAATAAGCAGTTTAAGTTTGAATTTGGTCGTGGGTAAATGATTTTGGTCAAACTTAGCTTTCTTGAATGCTGGAAAAATTTTGAACTTTCAGTTTCAGCACTCATACTTTTGTGGAAATGTATGTAACCATTATTTTGGCTACATATATGAAATATGCTATTTTCAAAAGGTTGAGACTGAATAATTTCAGTGCCTTAATTGAACATTGTATGAAAATGGTTTGTGTTAACATTGAAAAGTTTTAAGGGCTTTGAACTTAAAATGAAAACAATAATTTGTGCAAAATAAATTGGAACTAAATATAATAACATCTGAAATTTTGGCTGCAAGCGGGGGCATCCGTGGCATGATGACACATTTCTAGTTTATTTTTAGCTAGTGTATGTTTAATTTTATTTGTAAATAGTCATTGTTTGTGGAGTGATATCACTTTAAAGCTGAATGTCTCATAGATAAGGAGTACTTTAGAATATTGTACAATTTAGAGATAAATTTGATAACAATATTAGCAGATTTGAGTATATTAATGACAATACATATTGCACTTCTGAACAATAGCAATATCAAATTGCACGATTTTTCTAAATTGTACATGGTATCTATAACGGATAGATATGATACGAATAGCATGCATTTCAAGCAGCTTCCTTTTGATTCTTGATATTTTTCATGAAAATTTTAAAATTGTATTTAAAAGTTAAATATTGTGAAGTGAAAAAAGTAATTGACAAATTGCAAACAGTGCCTATAATCCATGTAAATTACAAAAAAATGTCAAAATATGCTGTAATACCTATTCTTATGTTAGTAACGAAGAAGTATGTTGATGTTACATTCTGTATTTAAATAAGTCATTAATCATACAAAACATGTAAATTATTGATTTAATCCTATATATTTTTACTTTTCTTAAAATCCTAATACAATATTTTCAAATTTAATTTTATTGAAATATTTTAGCATCATCTGGAGACAAGCAGCTTTAAAGAGTTGAATATATGTTTTATTGGAATACGTTTATATAGATATGCTTATTACATAAATTTCTGTGTTAATATCTGTATAGAATGTTAAATAATAAGAGGAAATTTTTTCGGTTGAATGAAATATTTTTAATATATTTTCACACAACATGATGAAATTCCATATATTTCACGAGCCAGAAAGGCGAGTGAAATATATAGAATTTTATCATGTTAAGTGCAAACATATTCTATATTTCACGAAAAAATAACCTTTTTATTTAGTTTTTCCTTCAAGAATAAAAGTTCTTTACGAATACACCTATTTGCCATGCAGTTGCAATTGTACGGAGTGCAGTCATGCATTGATTATCTATAGGTGCATGAAGTGGTTCAAATTCAATACACAATTTATCACAGCCATTAAACCGTCTTGAAAAAAAAAAAACATAGCCAGATAATTTCTGATGATAATTGAATAGCTGAACTCATTGCAAAAGAGAAGCATCTGAAAAGGTAGTCCTAAACATATATATAAGTTTTGATTTCACCCACTTTCATATTCATTTCTCATATTTGTATTTTCACAAAAATGATATGTGTATTTAGCTGATATAGCACAATATGTTACAGGTTGAATTAAATAAATTCTTTTATTTTTCCTTCTACTTGAAATTATTAAAGCGACAGGCCTCCAGATGTTTATATTATTAACCCTTTAAAAAGGCCCCCAATTTTATCTGGAGTGTGATACTTAATGTTTTTGAAATAGTTGTATATTTTAATTTTTTGAAACTGCATTGGTTGATATAATTCATTGAGAAAAAGTGCAGTACACAAAAAGGATAATTTTTTAGTTATTGCCCCTATTGTTTTTAAAGGGTCGAAGTTTATCTTCTTTGTATACCACAAAATTGTATTTGAGATATATACTGGAAACTTCGAAAAAAAAGTTTTGTTCTAAAGATGTCCTTTGTTGTCGTCATTTGTAGTTTGTCATTTTGTTATAATTCATGTTGAATTGTTGTAATGTTTCTCGTTTGCATAATTTTCATCCAGAACTTAATAAATCAAAGCTTTAGGTTTATTATTTTGAAACGATTGAATGATTATGCAGTTGACAAGAATACCAAGTCTCCATTTTATAATAATGAATACTTTTTTTTCTTTTTGTTCAATAACTCAAAACATTATTGAAATATAACAGCTTAAATTTGTATGGATGAATATCTCTTATATTAGTAAAATGAAGAAAAACAGAATCCTTAAAGAACGCACAAAAAGACAAAATTGAAAAAAAATGTTACAGACTGAGCTTTAAAATTGTAATCCCTTTCACAGGTATTGGAATGTCAATACGCCAGTTTTTTTTTTTTTTTTTTTTCAAAATTTTATCCAGTCTGCTATGGCGTCCTTTTGTATATTTTATATTTTTGTGTAAATTAAATGCTGTTTAATGGTTTATATTTAGTTTAAATGATTTCCATGTTTTCTTTCAGTTTGTCAATCAAATGATGACATCATTATATTTTTTTTTCACATTCAAAAATAGCTAGACAACAGTTGCAATAACTATTTAGATAATAATTTGATAAGAAAAAAACATCTGAATACATACAATTATATATATGCATTAAACATTGTACAAATTTCCAAAACCGGGGAGTTAAATGAAACTTCACAGGATTGATATCTTATTGATTGACTTCTTATTGGCTAAGTTATGAACCCTTAATGGTCGATTTTTGAGATAAATAAACTTGTCAGAGCTTCATCTCCAAAAGCTCCGGGGTAATTTCAATGAAACTTCACAGGATTGTTTGTCACCATCTATTTGATATTTATGTATCAAGAATAATAAAATATTTACATCCTTAATTTATTAACCTTTTTTGTCAAGCTACCTTTTAGACATGTCAATATTGAGTTGTTGGTATTTATAAATGAAACTATGTGTCATATGCCCCTACTGCTGTGGGTTCGAGTCCCACCATGGACTATGTATTCTTCTTGTAAGGTTGCTATCCAACTTGCGTACAGAACGTTGTTGGCTCTACTTAGGTATTTGTTTGTGTCTGCAATAATTCTCGGAGGGCACTTGATGACTTACATTATAATAAAAGCTTGGAATTCGCCATATAACATCACATTGTTGGTGTGACGCAGAACTCAACACAAAAAAATGTCAGTCTTCCAACAGTATAGAGCCTGGTCAGACTTCAGGGATGTGCAAGCTGGCCTGGCTCTGTATTGGTAGCTAAGATTTATCACTCATTTTTATGAGATAACTATATCATGTCACTGTTTATATACTGTAAATATTAGGCATTATTTCACCAATATATATAACCATATGATATTGTTGTTTGTATACTGTAAATATTAGACATTATTTCACCTACGGATATAACTGTATTATATTGTTGTTTTTATACTGTAAATATTAAACATTATCACATACCTTTGCCGATTTTGCGACTCCGTAAAAATAGTACTGCACGGCCGTGCATATATTTTGATGTGACGTCATTCGTGCATATATTTTGATGTAACGTCATTTGCGTTATATAAGCATTGCGTTAAGAGGCGCTAAATGTTAGCATTTTACTATTGGCGCGTCAATGAAAAATGGTTCTTTATCACTTTAAACGGTCTTTATTCTGGTATGTGATAAATAGAATATTAAATTCGTGTACGTTCATTACTAAATTTATTGAACTTGTTGCATAAAATATTGTTATACTCGCCAAAGTCTCGCATAATATGATTTTATTCAACTCGTACAATAAATTCTGTACTAAAATTACTAATTCAATATCCTATATTTATGTACCAAGGTAGATAACCAAATCATGTCAATTTTTGTTTTAATGATGATGCTGTTAGAACTGAATTAAGTTAAGCAATTGGAATATGTTAACAACATATTCCATTGCTTAATAATTAATGTTCAGTGCTTATAAAGTATTGTTTTCAATAAATTTTTTGATAATAAAATTATGTAACAGATTCTTATGTTAGTTATAATTATGTATTTACACCAGTACTAGATAGTCCATGAAATTGAGTCAATAATGATTTTATTGTGCCCCCAGTTTAATTATCGCCTGCAGTACGTGCACCCAGTTATTCCGGGTTTAAGATTTACTGTGAGAAATTGTTATTTCATGATACCAGTACTAGATAGTCCAGGAAATTGAGTCAATAATGATTTTATTGTGCCCCCACTTTAATTATCGCCTGCAGTACGTGTATCCAGTTATTCTGGGTTTGAGATTTACTGGGAGAAATTGTTATTTCATGACACCAGTACTGGATAGTCCAGGAAATTGAGTCAACTATGATTTTATTTATTTTACAAAGCCAATTTCATTAGTTCAATCAAAAAGTTAATATGGTTTTGTTGATATAAAAGGCGATGTTTACTAGATACTTAAAGAAATTGATGACAACGACAACAATCTGCTTTCATGAAAGCTCGCCTCTTAGCTTTCATGTAAGCTTAATTAAGCTTAATTAATTAAATAATTTGCCCATTCTTAGACAGGAGAGGTCAGTGATCAAATGAGTCACCATACGATAGCCAATTGCATATTGCAGCTACTGTGTAGCAGGATACACACAAATTATTAACAGGGCAAAACGCATTTTTTATTTAAGGGCCATAACTCAGCCAAAATCATTCAACTGGAAAACCAATGTTATCTGCACAAGAACTTGAGCTACCACTACATCCTGTAAAGTTTCAATGAACTTGTAGGAGTATTAGCGGTATAAAAATCGAAATCATTAAATTTCAAAATAAACAAGAGCGATCAGTGATCACATGTGTCGCCTCATGATGGCCAATTTCATGTTGAGACAAGTTTTGTGACAGACGGACAGTGCACAACTAGACTTGGTACTGATTATTCCTGTAAAGTTTGGATGAAATTGCACCAGTAGTTTATGAGGAGTAGTCCGGACAAGTTTTGTGACGGACAGACAGACAGACGACGGAGAAGTGATCGCTATATGTCGCCACTACTCCGTAGAGGCGACACAAAAATCATTGAAACTTTAAAGTTTGAATGAAATTGCACCAGTAGTTTATGAGGGGTGGTCCGGACAAGCTTCTCTGTAACTTAACACAAAAACACCCTTTAGGTAATCTAAGGACCATAACTGGGCCAAAAATCATTCAACCGGAAAACTTGTGTTATATGCGCAAGTACGTGATGTACAGAACAACCTTTTCAAGTTTTATTGAACTTGCATAAGAGGCATAAAAGGAAAAGTCCAGACAATTTTTAAAACTTATAATAATTAAAGCGCCATAACTCTGACCGGAAAATGCCGATGATATGCATATTTAAGCTTGGTACTGATAATTCCTGTAAAGTTTGGATGAAATTGCATCAGTAGTCTTTGAGGAATAGTCCGGGCAAGTTTTTTGAAAAAAGTCCGGACAAGTTCTTTGAGGAATAGACCGGACAAGTGTTTTGAGGAATTGTCCATACAAGTTTTATGATTGATGGAAAGACGGAGAAGTGATTCCTATGTGTCGCCAATACTCTGTAGAGGCGACATAAAATACCAAAGTCAGAATCAATATTTCCATTTAATATAGGCATATTTGAACATTGATGGAAAAATTACCTAGTGCACATGTTTGTTTGGCTCGGAAGTGAACATAGGATAATTATTTGTTGTTTTTGCATGTAAGATCGAAATATATATCACTGAGTGGACACCATATGCAATATTTTCAAAAGTGGAGTAGCCATGAGTGAAACAGCAATAGCTGGTGTTCACAAGTGAAATATATATATGAAAGTTTTATTCTGCGACTTGAAAACACAACTACAAACACAAGATATAAAACAATAGTGTATATATTGTACTTTAACATACAATATTTGGTATAGAATATTATTGGTCATGTAAAACAATATTTTAAACTCAAACTCTTCAGATAACACATCCATAAATCAAAATTTTCTACATTTAATCAAAAAACAATCTATACAAATTAACAGGATATGCTCCACACAATTATCTGTCTTTTAAGCTTGGTTTTTTAAGATACATTAGGCTTTAAAGGGACTCCATTGTTTGACATGACTGGAAATATTTTTTTCAAGATTTATGTTCCATTTGATTCAAGTTCATAATAATTTCAAATTATTTGCACTTTCCAGAATGATTTTCTGTAATGTAAAAAATGATCCAAAATTGAAGTGTTGCAGTGCTTTTCATTCAAAGTGGGTTAAAATAGCACAAAAAATTTATTTCTAATTCATTCCGAGTATATTTTTTCTTTAAATATTTTGCACATATTTTTGTTTCAAATTTGTGCCCCTGTTGATCTATATAAGAGATTCAAATTTTATGTTTTTATATTGATATATTTTTTTAATATCCAGTTCATTTTTATTAGTTGAGATGTTGTTTAAAGAAAGTATTGCCAGATCTATCTCCAATGCCATTTATCACAGGACAGATCTATCTCCAATGTCATATATCACAGGACAGATCTATCTCCAATGTCATATATCACTAGAGAAATCTATCTCCAATGACATTTATCACAGGACAGATCTATCTCCAATGTCATATATCACAGGACAGATCTATCTCCAATGTCTTATATCACTGGACAGATCTATCTACAATGTCTTATAGCACTGGACAGATCTATCTCCAATGTCATTTATCACTGGACAGATCTATCTCCAATGTCATATATCACTAGACAGATCTATCTCCAATGTCATATATCATCGGCCAGATCTATCTCCAATGTCATATATCACTGGACAGATCTATCTCCAATGTCTTATACCACTGGACAGATCTATCTCCAATGTCATATATCACTGGACAGATCTATCTTCATTGTCTTATAGCACTAGACAGATCTATCTCCAATGCCATTTATCACTGAACAGATCTATCTGCAATGTCTTATAGCACTGGACAGATCTTTCTCCAATGTCATATATCACTGGAGAGATATATCTCCAATGTCATATATCACTGGACAGATCTATCTCCAATGTCATTTATCACTGGAGAGATATATCTCCAATGTCATATATCACTGGACAGATCTATCTCTAATGTCATATATCACTGGACAGATCTATCTCTAATGTCGTATATCACTGGACAGATCTATCTCCAATATCATATATCACCTTACAGATCTATCTCCAATGTCTTATATCACTGTACAGATCTATCTCCAATATCATATATCACCAGACAGATATATCGCCAATGTCTTATATCACCAGACAGATCTATCTCTAATGTCAAATATCATCGGACAGATCTATCTCCAATGTCATATATGTACTATACACATAATAATAAGAACAAGAAACATGGCAATACCACGAAACCAGGTTTTTAATTAACCTATTGTAGAAAGATCTGTTGTAGTTGAAATACAATATAAAGAATGTTACTATGTGAAATGTAAATTATAAATAATGAATTTTCTTTTTTAGGAAACAGTAACCTTGAACCTAGGAGGCCGCCAACCAAATTGAGGTCTTTATAAAAACTTGCTTTACACCAAATTTCTAAAACTATAGTTATTGACAGGAAACCTTTTTTTCTATTTTTAGTAACACTGACCTTGAAATTAAGGTTAGCAGGCCAAAAAGCAATCAAAAGCAAGATTTTTACATAAACGTGCTATACGCCAAGTTTAATTGAAATATTTCATTCCTTACTCTAGTTAGTGACTAGAAACAAATTTACTATTTTTAGCAACAGTGACCTTGACTCTACAGGCAGATGAGCTGGCAGGTGACAAATCTGAAATACGCATCACTTTCAAAAATCGTGAGTCAAAGTTACGCAAAACAAAATGAAAATACGCTTGTATGTCAAACTTTAAGCGTTAAAGAATAGAAGTGTAACATTTGATATTTAGGAAGAGGATGTTTTGAGGATAAAAATCAATATAATATTATATTTCTATTTTATTGCATTGAAAACTAAATTTTGTGTCAACAACCATGTTAAAAACGCAAGTAGCAGGAAATACAGGTTATACATGTACATCGATTTGTGAAGGAAGACCTCTGTTGCCCCTCCGTGCACAAACAGGAACTTGAGTATAATCACGGACGTTCCGTAGCTTCCTCACATGAAATAATTGTAAGTTACTGGTGGGATACTAACACTCAGCGGTGAGTGCCTAGTAGATGGACGCTAGTCTAGTTATTCAAATTTGTTCCCTCTTTGCAAAAACGCAAGGCGACGTTCACAGACCACAGCCCAAGACACAAACCAGCCATATCAGAAGTGCACCAAGAATGTACCGAACCAAAATCAGAAGAGGACAAAAGTCGGCTGACATGTAATTATTGAAATGATTACATCTCAAAGGTTCCGATACAGGAATTAAAGGTACAAATGGTGTAAGTACAAATTGGACAAGGATATACTGATGGTGCTTACAATTGAGTTCTCTGACGCACAATTATTTTTTTCCTCCGGTTACTAAACCGCAAAATATTCAAAATGTAAAAAAATGATATTTCTTGTTTAATACTGTGCTAAAGAGTAAAGTGATGTTGCGACAGGGACTCAAATGAGGTTTTTTGACATGATGGGACTTTTGTCCAGATAAATGTACCATTTGATGTAGGTTTAGACCACTAATCTTTGTGCAAAATTTCAGATCATTTGCGCACTTCGTTTTACCAAAAAAATTATTCAAATTGTAAAACAATGACCCAAAATGAAAAACGCTTTCACTGAAATCGGGCTTAGATAAGCATAAAAATACGATTTTAAATTTACATTGTATTTCAAAGTATATTTCTTAACTATCTTTGCATATATCTTTGCATATATTTCTGTTTAAAGTGCCCCATCTCATTTATGTAAGAAATTGAAATATTATGTTTTTAGGCTTTTAAACCTCAGTGGAGTTCCTTTTAAGGCAAGGAAAATTTTGCAGCGTTGTGACTTTAGCGGTATTGCGACATAAAACGGCATCACAAACGCTAACGTCGATGGGTCAAATCCTGTCCGGAACAAGTCGTTGTTTCACTGAGCAAGAATATTTACACTAGTTTGTTCAAATCCTGTCAGGAACAAGTCTTTGTTTCACTGAGCAAGAATATGTACACTGGTTTGTTCAAATCCTTTCAGGAGCAAGCCTTTGTTTCACTGAGCAAGAATATGTACACTGGTTTGGTCAAATCCTGTCAGGAACAAGTCGTTGTTTCACTGAGCAAGAATATTTACACTGGTTTGGTCAAATCCTGTCAGGAATAAGTCGTTGTTTCACTGAGCAAGAATATGTACACTGGTTTGGTCAAATCCTGTCAGGAATAAGTCGTTGTTTCACTGAGCAAGAATATGTACACTGGTTTGGTCAAATCCTGTCAGGAATAAGTCGTTGTTTCACTGAGCAAGAATATTTACACTGGTTTGGTCAAATCCTGTCAGGAATAAGTCGTTGTTTCACTGAGCAAGAATATTTACACTGGTTTGGTCAAATCCTGTCAGGAATAAGTCGTTGTTTCACTGAGCAAGAATATGTACACTGGTTTGGTCAAATCCTGTCAGGAATAAGTCGTTGTTTCACTGAGCAAGAATATGTACACTGGTTTGGTCAAATCCTGTCAGGAATAAGTCGTTGTTTCACTGAGCAAGAATATTTTCACTGGTTTGTTCAAATGCTGTCAGGAACAAGTCGTTCAAGGAACGGATTTTTGAGTATGTCTATTACTTTAAACTACTAAATAGAGTGTGTATATACTAAATGAGGAGAACAGAGAATAAAAAAGTTTGTCTTGAAATACTTGGTAAAATATACAAGAGAATCCAATTTGATATAGCATTTTGTTCAGATCATTATAGTATTAATAACAAACATGAGCTAGTTGATTCTATTCTTAATGATAACAATGATATTTCATTAAGTCAATGTATAGCAAAATTAAAGTTTAGCTTGTTCATGGAATTGCACTTTGCAATAATCATACTTCAAAAAAGTAAGGGAACTAACACATCAAATTTGAAATTTAACAGACATGTGTAAGATCGTATACTCTCCCTTTAAACATCACATTTGTATCGATAAGGGCTAAAATACTTTTACTGAATTAAATTACACTTTAGTGCTGTACAACTGTGGATCTTACATGACACAATGGCACTGCCTTTGCTATTATGACTTTTTGTTATTGTTGTTTGCTTTGTATTTTGCTGTAAATTTTGATCTGGATACGTTCCATAATATGTCAGGAGTTTTTTATCTATTTTTTATTAAATAATCCCTACAGTCAATATACTATAACTTTTTCTTTGCTAAACGTAGTTTTAACGACACATTATTCTATCATAAATGTCAATTATAAAAGCATATAGACATTGTTCAAAGATTATTATTATCCTATATATGCGCCGACATATAATTACATTCAATGATCAATATTAAGTAATGGTTTGTTATTAATTAATAAGTCTATCTATATTACATATACTATTTACTATTATAGGTAAAGACTAGGTCTAACAATGTGTGACTTCGCTTAACATTGAATTTAAAAAGTTATTTGATAATTACAGTTTTTTGTGTCAGTTATATTCGAATTATGGACAAGTTTGGTATATCAATCTGTCACGACAAAGTAGTATATAGAGGTTTGTTTCGTCTTGTACTCTTATTCTTAAAGGCACATTATGTCAGAAGTTCATTGCTTTTAAATTCTCTAGAAATATCACACTTTGTTTAATTATGTTTAAATATCGAATTAAGAGGATGTTAGATATTTTTCGACTGAAAAAGCAGCACTGAACATGCATGTTTGTGTCATTAAGGTAGAAACATGTAAAAAAAAGAAGTATTATGACTTCCAAATGAAATACATATTCACTATAGTTATACCAATTGCCAATAGAACAGATGATGCAAAAGATAGTTCATGTATATAGCAAATGAGTATGTTTTGATAGAACTGTTCCAACAAGATACCAAAATTAAGCATTTTGTTTTACAGAAAACAAATGAAAACATATCTGAGTATTGGCCTTTAAATCTGTACAGTGGCTCACAAGTATGGTAGGTAACATTTATATGACACGTACTTGCTGTTATTGTTTGTTCAGTTTGTCAAATATTGGAAAGGATTAAAATAGCTATCTCTCTACCGTCAGGCTAGGAGGGTTACTCTGTCATTAATCTCAATATTTCGACTTCAAAAATTGATATATCATACTCTGCCATGTATTAACTAATCTTTATAGCAAAAATGTTGTAGTAAAATTTAACCACTTTCAAGAAATTATAGAAATTTATAGAGAAGATGTTTCTGGAAATATTGATATGAGTTCCTCATTTGTCAGCACATATGATGTGGAAGACATAATTATATTTGAAGTTGGAATTAAATTCCTATAGAAATAATAGAAGAATGTTACAGTAAGTTAACCTTTAACCAAAATTAGAATACAGACGCCAATGGAAAGCTTTGCAAAGATGATGTAAAGTCGAAAGCAAAACAGCTCAACGAAATCATATTTTAAATTTGACCGACTTTTATACCCGATATGAGGGTTCCCTTAGTTTATATTACGTCATTTAAATCATTCAGTGTATGCGAGATTGTGTATAGGGATCATCTGAAGTACATGTGACCGTAAAGTCGTTTAAGCTAAAAGGAAGGTAATAATTACCAATAACCGAGACTGAAGGTTAAGCTTATACACCCTGAAATGTTCAGAATAGAAAAGTATTTTACTTCCTGCAAAAAACTTTAAAGGCCCACCGTACCCTAGGAACGGAACTGTTTTATTCTCATTTCTTAATAGCTTCTTATTCTTGATCGCCTATTGTAGTTTCCACAATTCAAGTTATCTGAACCATATTTAACCTTTGTTGCTTTGTGTAAGCATTCATTATTGACATATTTTGAAGCACATAATGGGGTATTCCGTTGCATGAACATGGCTATTGTAAATGTTGTGTTTTTTGTGTTTTAACTTGTATAAATAACTATGCAGTATTTGTACCGACCATGTCAATACACGTAGACTTATTTATCTAATATTCAAGATACATATGCCAGTGGTAACGGACAGGACAGCCGGTGATTCTCCTGTTTCTCAATAGAACTGCAATTAAACAAGTAGAACCTGGTAAATTTCAATAAGTTATCATCAAATGAATTAGCATTTCTCAATGAAATATCATATCATAAATTGTCTGGGAATGCCTTTAACATAAAATAAATTATAATTTAAAGCATTTGTCCCAACGAAACGAAAACAAAAACACAACAAACAGACGCTATGAAGTAGGCTAAGCGTATTAATTCGGTAAGCCAAAAAACGAACTAAAAATCAAAGGATTGAGTCAGAATATGTTGTGATTTCACAGACTACAAGTAAATATAATAATTACGATGTACTCGTCCAACAATTGAGATAATAAAATAACAAAAATCTTCAATTTATTTTATTCACATGACTAGACCATTTTGTGAATGTTTCTCAATGCTTACATTTTGTCTTGCAGATTGTGTTTGCCACGAACACATATGTTTCTCAAAAAGACAAAAAGATACCCTTTTCCCTAAACAATAACAACAACAAATACAATTTCAATCACATGATCGCACTAAATGGATACTTTTTAACGTAACTCTGCGCTCGACGCAACCAAACAAAATAGGCAATTCTTTCCACAAAATAACATAAATTTTAGTCAAATATTAGAAAAGATTACTCGATAAGACTGAAGACTCCTTGAAATAAGAAAGTAACTTTTCAAGTAACAAAATAATAACATCTGCCAACACAAACAATCAACATAAGTCAAGAACATAAAATGAAACATATTAATACGCAAATTAAAGCACATATCCACGTATTTCGTGGTTCAATCCCTGGGTTTAATGCTGAATCAGTTGAACTGTCACGACGAAAATAAAGTAGAATACTATAATGATTATATAAATGATAATAATAATAATATAAATAATAATTATAATGGTAGTAATAATGACAATAATAATAACAATACTAACAATAATACTTATAATAATAATATTAATAATTATAATAAAAGTATAAATAATAATAATAATAATAATGATAATAATAATAATAATAATAATAATAATGATAATAATAATAATAATAATAATAATAATAATAATAAATTATAATAATGGATACCAAACAAAGAAGTAAGTACGGAACACTGTGTATTTCATAGTTATATATTAAATATGTTGTATGTTGTAGCGGGTTTAATTATTGTTACATTCTATTCTATTATATTATATATGTTATATTATATTTACTGTTTATTTGCTGTTGTTCATGCCCCTCCAAAGTATTCTTTAATAGCTCGACGTTTCGCTCCCCGCCCCCGCTACTAAGCGTGTTTTCTTTTTCTCATAAACGGTAGTTGTATTATTTGCGGGGCGTCTGTTGCCCAGTGGCTTAGTCGTAAACTTTAAGTATCTTGCCATTCACCGCTGAGGGTTCAAATCCCGTCAGAGACTTTGGATTCATTCATGTAGCATGTAGATGCTAAGAAGGTCCGTGGTTCTGCTCAGTCGCCCCTTCACGCATTATTATATACACGAGCGAGGTCTTTCTCTACAAAATAGGCGTGACTCACAATCCACGAAACCCAAAACAAAATTTTATCGCATAATTGCACAAAAATTATATATTTACCAGTAACTAACTATGTATCGCATTAATATACCGCAAGACATAGAACAAAGTGATTTGTTTGTTTTTATGGTCAGCTCAACCATCAAAACTGTTTAATAACAAAATAATGTGAATTTCTATTTATATTTTCAATTTGAAATATTAATATTTCTACAATATTACTCAAATGTAAATTACTTGAATTTTACGTTTGAATTATATAAAAAAAAACAGGGAAAAACTTTGACCAAATTTCATGCAGGTATGTTTTGTTATCTGATTACCCCATTTACATCACGCCAAATGTAGAGAAGAAAAAACACATAACAATACATTTCATTTTAAAAATAGAATCACGAACAAAATGTAAAACTTCAGCTACCACTCTTTGTGCGCATGATCAAACGTATAGAAATGGTGAAATTTGATCGACATGAAACCGAATTTGAGATAACATATATGGATCAAACGTCACAATCAACATTCCTGCTATATCTGAAGCAAAACAACAAACTATACCAAGCTTTTGTTTGGCATAAATGACCTAAGACTCAATTATTGTTTTTTTGGTAAGTAACCTAATTTAATACGATGTACGTTTCCAGTTTTTTAATGATGTTATGTAATTATCGATACTTTAATCAGCAAGAATGACTGAACGCCGGAATTGTTGTAGCGATGTGTTTTTTTTCAGATTGCTTAAACCGACTTTTCTTTAATTTTATTACATGCAACATGACTTGACCGTACTTCACTTCAGTGTTGGTATATTTTTCTGGTCCTGCGGGATCATTAATGCCAGCACTATTGAGTGTTGAGAATTGAGTACCGTTCAAGCCGGTGCTAGGGGGCGTGAGGGATATTTAACTTATTCATTATCCCTCATGTACAGACCCAATCAAACCGAGTCTGCAATTCTCTTGTAATTTTATTGTGATGAATGCTTCCGAGGGATCACTTTGTTTCCAGATGTTTGATTTATTATGTCTAGCTTAATCTTTCATTTTTATATTCAAGTTGATAAATACATACACTGTTATTTAATTAATTTCAAAATGTAAAGTCGTACAATGATTGAATCGTACTGTGGTATTAAAAGGTATAAGCATAATACAGTTTAACGTTATTAAATAAAGGTCGTTTTTAGAAGTACCTACATTAATATCCATATGAGAAACTAAGGAATTTTATAATTGCCGATAAAAGGTCATTGAATATTCTGTCAAATGTCTCAGGTCAAGACATGTCTCAGGTCATTGATTGCCAAAACAATATTAGACTCATGAATACAGAAAAAGATTGAAATTAATTAAATGTTCAACTGAGAAAGTCACGTGTTCCACGTACACAGTAAAACCATATTGTTCAGAATGTCTCTTATCAAAGTAGCACAGCTTTTTAATAATAATAATTATCAACGTATACAATTTGGAATAACTTAAGGCTCGGTAACAATGTTTGACGTTTTAGGAACGGTGGTTGTTCCCATCTATAGGAGAATATGCCTTTTGCAATTCAATCATAATAAATCGACAGAAAATCACATGTGAAGGTCGCAGAAATTCTAACATTTGACTGGTCCAAGAAACGCGACAATGAAATCATCATAATTTGACGCAATTTCGACGAAAATTTTTTTCAAGCCAAAAGTTAACCCATCTTATAAGGGACGATAATAGAACTAAAATATATGAATGGTAGTCGGATACAGGCTGCATGGCGCTCAACTGAAAATCATCCCGAGCTTCCATTATTATTCCATTGTTTACTAGTAATACTAACAGACGACGGCAAACACGACGATAAGATCATTTTCTTACAACGTCATCTCAACGTATTAGAGTCCTTTAAAGCCAACAACTACCTTGTATCATAAGAGACACACCTAGAACTGAGATGTGAGACAGAAAGATGCAGGCTGCGTGACGCACAACTGAAACCATCGCGAGTTTCGGGTATCATTTAATTGTCTTCATGTAAACATGATACATCGTCGCACTGGCAAATCATCTAATAAAATTCGCCAGTCAAGTTGTAAACAATGCTATTAGAAAATTATGGACAATTATGTTATCTTGTAAATAATGTAAATATTTACTTGAACGTTAAATAATTATCAACGTTTTTAAAACAAGGCAATTGTACGTCGTCTTTGTATTGTTTTCAGTCTATGACATGGACTTGATAAGTTTGCTCTAGAAATGTCTCTTTTATATTTTAGTTTTTCAAAAATGTTACTCAATAACACTGTACACTTTATAACATACAAACCAATAATGCACTGTATTGGAAGCATCCTGGTGCCAATTCATAATGTTCTATAAAAAAAATAAACTCCTACGTAGGAGATAATAAAGCAAAGAGGAGTGTGTAACTCCTACGTAGGACTTTATAAGTCCTACGTAGGACTTTGTAACTTCTACTTAGGAGATAAAAAAGCCTAATTAGGAGTTTATAACTCCTACGTAGGACTTTTAAACTCCTACGTAGGACTTTATAACTCCTACGTAGGAGATAAAAAGCCTAATTAGGAGTTTATAACTCCTGCGTAGGACTTTTAAACTCCCACGTAAGACTTTTTAACTCCTACGTAGGAGATAAAAAAGCCTAATAAGGACTTTATAAGTCCTACGTAGGACTTTGTAACTCCTATGTAGGACTTTTAAACTCCTACGTAGGACTTTATAACTCCTACGTAGGATACATATCTAAGTACTGAAAGCAAAGAGTTCGATGGACATGTATGCTAGAGTATAACTTAAAATAGCATATTATGTAGGAAAATAAAGTATATTAGCCGCGCCATGACAAAACCAACATAGTGCATTTGCGACCAGCATGGATTCAGACCAGCCTGCGCATCCGCGCAGTCTGATAACGATACATGCTGTTCGCTTACAAACCCTATTACAAGTAGAGAAACTGATAGCGAATAGCATGGATCCCGTTCAGACATGGATGCGCAGGCTGGTCTGGATCCATGCCGGTCGCAAACCCATTATGTTGGTTTTGTAATGGCGCGGCTCATATGTTTCAAGTTGTAATTATGGCAAGCCGCTTTAGTAAATACCTTAAGTCTAAATCGGTAAAGCCTTTTAAAATTTTGATATGTAAGCTTGTTGTCGAGTAAGTTTTTTTCGAATAGCTGTAAAGCAATTTGTCGGGATACATCGCCAATGCTTACAGACACCTCACCCTAAGACAATGTACACTCAAAAACCTGAGACACTTTATTAAAAGGTGAAGTGTTGCGGCATGGCCGTGTGACTAGTAGTCTAATGATCGCTAGCCGCATGGGTTCAAACCCCGTTAGGCGCAAGCCGTTGTTTTCTTGAGCAAGAAACTTTACACTCATTTCTAAGTACGTACTGATTGGTTTCAGGAACGGATTCGAAAGTGTCTATAAGCTTATAGCTTCCTACACAATCAAACTTAAATAAATTCTGTATGAACCAAAAGTGAAATGTCCTCTATATTTAAGATTTGAAATTTCGGCCGGGATGGGGTTAAGTGTCTTGTTCCTTCGCCGATATACCGGTCCGGAATGTTTGCAAAGCATTCTGTATGCATTTCTTATAAAGTCATAAAGTCCTTCGTAGGAGTTATAAAGTCCTACGTAGGAGTTTAAAATTCCTACGTAATTAGGCTTTTTTATCTCCTACGTAGGAGTTATAAAGTCCTACTTAGGAGTTTAAAAGTCCTACGTGGGAGTTACAAACTCCTTATTAGGCTTTTTGTCTCCTAGGTAGGAGTTTATTTTTTTTATAGACCATTATGATTTGGCACCAGGACGCTTCCCTTTAACTATCTCAAATATAAATAATTGTCATAATTTTATGTAAACCTTTCGATACAAAGCCAGATTATATACCTTAAAATATAATCTATATATGCAAAATATTATTTAATGAAACATATGTATATTCAAAAACCTTTCAGGGCCCAAACTACGCTAAAGGCCTCAACAGTCGGTAGAATTTAGTCGTACAACATTAATTAGAGATATGATGTACAATTTTCAAAGCAATACAACATTTGCATTCAGACCGTAATTCTGCACTGTAGGTTAACCAGGTTTCCATGAAAATACAGTTCCCTCACATGAATCGTAAATCTGCCGTGCCTAATTTTTGAATTATTGCCCTTTCTTTTTACACTTTGAACTTTGTCCGGGACATTACTCTTAAACTATAAAATATATCAACATGAAACTTTGTAGGTAGATAGGTCTCATTTGTTAAGTGCACTGCTTAAGAACCATAACTTTGCCTTGCCTTAATTTGAATTAATGGCCTTTGCGAATTTTTAATTTTTGACTTTTGTCTGAGACATAACTCTATAACTATTAGAGATATCAACATGAAACTTTGTAGGTAGATAAATCTCATTGGTTAGAACCGCAATGCTAAAGAACCTTAATACAGCCTTGTCTAATTTTGGAGTTATTACCCTTTGTTCAATTTTACCCGAGACATAACTCTGAAACTATATGAGATATCATCATGAAACTTTAAAGATAGATAGATCTCACTTAGTATGTGTGCAATGCAAAAAAACATAAGTCTGCCATGCCTAATTTTGGAGTGTTTGCCCTTTGTTCATTTTTTATACTTTCTTGTCTCAAAACCCTTCTCGGGGAGTATCACACGGTTCAACCGGTTCCTGTTTTTAAAAAGGGCTATAATTGCCATAGGACGAGGTTAATGTGCAGCCTGACCGAGACACGAACCTGCGACCCTCGCAATACCGTATTGCGGCTCTACTGAGCTATCCGGTTGCTTACAAACTACGTCCCCTGATTAGGGAACAGTTCAATATCGTGACATAATCATTTGCTGAATACTTTTGGATTCACACAACTTTGTGTCTCCTGAAGAGTTTTTTAACATCATTTTACCCCATCTTACTACTGGGTCTACATTTTGCCCTGATTTGTCAGGAATTTCATTCATTTAACACATTATCAGGGGATAATTGGAAAATATGTCATCTGTCAACAACAAGTGTTAAGATATAGAACATGTCCTGTCCTGTAAATCAAGTATTAAGTTGAATGAATATAAGAAAAAAGTAGCCTTGACACAG
Organism: Ruditapes philippinarum; assembly: GCF_026571515.1. Taxonomy (NCBI): domain Eukaryota; kingdom Metazoa; phylum Mollusca; class Bivalvia; order Venerida; family Veneridae; genus Ruditapes; species Ruditapes philippinarum. The sequence continues at coordinate 76,985 of NW_026855502.1, read as the reverse complement.
TAAAGTTTGCTTGTACATCTAAGTTTTAGTTGGTATTGTACTGCAAAATCCTACCGTCTGTTAAGGCCTTAATACACATTGACTTTGCCGGCATTCATTTTTCAAAAATATATATAGAATTTGAAATTCTAAAATAATAATGTAGTAAGACAGTCCACAATATAGAGCATTTATAATCAATTTGCATCAGTGGTGATCAAGGTGTGAGAGTAAAATACTTGCAACAAGTGTATTAAATATATATAAACACTCTTTCGGGTCTTGTTATGGATAAGTAAGACATCCGATTTCAATATATAGATACCGTATAAGTACTTTTTTCTGCGGGAACTTTATTTCTGCTATTTCTGCGGTTTATAACGACACCGCAGATTTAAAAACCGCAGAAAATTAAGCCTTTCCCTATGTCTACATGTATGTCAACTACCGGTTTTGTATAATTACATTACCATGTACCGTTATCAGTTTTTGTAGATGGGAATTTTTCTTTATGTATACGTCATGAATAAAATTTTAGAAAAAAAGTTACTTTACTTGTTCTTTTTGTTAAAATAAATATCATGTTTGTAAGATGTTCGCTCAGCCAAAGCTTGATTTATTTTAAAATAAAACTATTATAGTTTGACGGGTGCAATAAACATACCCTTTTGTATTTGTACAATATTTTGTATCTACGTGCGATTTTAGACCCACCCCCAAACAAAAAAACAAAAACAAAAAAAAAACAATACTTTTTAACATATTTATGACGTGATGGTCTTACAGAGATATGAATACTAATAGATAAATCAGTACAGGAAGCAAATAATTACCAGGTCAAAATATAAAGCGTTCATCAAATTACTTTATTTAAATTTTAAGGGGATTTTTCTCTTTGTAAATAATCATATCATCTTTCAGGTGTGTGTTTCGTAGTGTCGCCGTATAATGAAAATGATTGTGACATGTATCTTTATAAACGGGTTTCCCCATCGTCGGAACCCACTGTACACATTCCGTATATGTAATAGAAAGAGCACCGAAACACGAGGCTATCTGATTTGTACGTGGGGGCGTAGCCCCCGAGTATAAATCAGATTGCCGAGTGTTTTGGTGTTCTTTCTCTTTTGTATCATAGTCAAACATAAAAACACGTTCCCTGTTGTCAAATTTCAAAATTCGTGAAAGAGTTACCAATGAACGAGCATCTGAATATGATATTTCTGCCGCTTTCCCTTTCTCTGCCGTCACAATATGTAAACCCCAGCAAAAATGAGCCAATCAACGGGCATGATCTGGAGTGCGGGTATATGGAACGCCGTGACTGTCTTATGCTATCAATGTTTTTGCTATCTTGTGAAATGATGATATTATTCTGTCATTTAAGCATATTAACATGTGCAATTTACATCATATCTTGTCTAAAGACAATTCTGACTTGTTCAAACAGCATGTTAACTTGTCGAATAATCATTATGACATGTGCAGACAACATGTTAACTTGTCAAAGTATCATGATGACTTTTACAAACGACGTGTTAATTTGTTAAAATTTCATGATGACATGTGCAAACAGCATGTTAACTTATCGAATTATTGTGATGACATACTCATAATACCTTTACAAGTTAACATGTGCTTTGCACAAGTCATCACGATTTTTTGACAAATTAACATGTTGTCTGCACAAGTCATCATAATAATTTGACAAGTTAACATGTTGTTTGCACAAGTCATCATGATATTTTGACAAGTTAACATGGCATTTGCACATGTTATCACGATACCTTGACAAGTTAACATTTTGTTTGCACATGTGTCATCATGAAATTTTGACAAGTTAACATGATACTTGGACAAGTTAGCATGTTGTTTGCACATGTTATCACGATGATTTGACAAGTTATCATACTGTTTGCACATGTTATCATGAAAATTTGACAAATTAGCATGGCATTTGCACAAGTCATCATTATACTTGGACAAGTTAACATGTCGTTTGCACAAGTCATCATGATACTTGGACAAGTTAACTTGCTGTAAGCACATGTCATAACGATAATTCGACAAGTTAACATGCTGTTTACACATGTCATCATGAAATTTTGACATGTTAGCATGACATTTGCACAAGTTATCATAGTACTTAGACAAGTTAACAGTACGTTTTGACATGTCAGCATGATTCAAGATAACATGTCATTTGCACAAGTAATCACGATTCTTTGACAAGTTCACATGTTGTCTTCACAAGTCATCATGGTTATTTGACATGTTAACATGCTGTTTGCAAAAGTCATCATGATACTTTGACAAGTTAACATGCTGTTTGCACATGTCATCACGATAATTCGACAAGTTAACATGTCGTTCGCACAAGTCATCATTATACTTTGACAAGTTAACATGGCGTTTGCACAAGTCATCATGACATTTTAACAAGTTAACATGCTGTTTGCACATGTCATCACAATAATTCGACAAGTTAACATGTCGTTTGCACAAGTCATCATTACATTTTGACAAGTTACCATGCCATTTGCACAAGTCATCATTATACTTTGACAAGTTACCATGTCATTTGCACAAGTCATCATTATACTTTGACAAGTAAGCATGTTGTCTGCACATGTCATCATAATAATTTGACAAGTTAACATGCTGTTTGTACATGTAAGCATGTTCCTTTGACAAGACATGATGTAAATTGCACATGTTAACATGCTCATACGACAAAATAATATCATCGTTTCACAAAATAACAAAAACATTGATTACATAAGACAGTCACGGCGTTCCATACGGGTAACTGATATCTGCACTCCAGTTACCGCACTATGCATGTATACATGTATGTTACGATTTAACTCTGACACTTTTTCAACAGAAAGGTCCCCAAACTATGATACAAACTGCATTTAAAACATGTGTACGGTAAATAGCATGGGTTACCGACATTTAAAGTACACCTACCGAAAAAATAAAATTTCAAAAAGATATCGATAATTTGGGCGAGGATCGTAGCTGGTATTTGGTTCTATAGGTATGCTTATGATGTTACCTAGTTCGAATATGCGTTAACTATTTATTCACAATCATCAATTCAAAAGGGAGTTAGCACATATGTGGAAATTAAAATAAAATACATTTAAATATGGATATATCAACGGGAAGCCATTTAAGAGAGAATCAAATTTCAGTTTATACCATCCTATGCAAAGGATGAGACTTTAAACTCAGAAAACAAAATATTCGACCTTTCTACAGATGCACGGACGTACACAATTTAAATATAAATATAAAGAATTTCTTTTGAATTTTCTCTTTTTTCTTCAATTAAGTTAAGCCTTGAATTATCAATGTTATAATACTTATCAACTTCGTCAAAATTCAAATAATGATAAGAAACTGTCCAATATATTACAATCATTTTTTTTCCAGATGGAAACTAACATTGATTTCATTTTTACATCTAGATCTATATGGAAAATTATGTTCTTGTTTGCAACTTAGCGTCTGCTACGGTAGCACAAAGGTGACATGTGTGTGTGTTTTTATTTATCTCGTGCGCACGAGATGCTGTGTCGTGGCCACGAGTTACTAAGTCGTGGCCATGAGATAGCTAAGTTTTGGCCACGAGATACTATGTCGTCATAGTATATATCTCGTGGCCATGACTAAGCTATCTCGTGGCCACATTTTAGTAACTCGTGGCCACCAGAAAGTATCTCGTGCGCACGAGATAAATAAAAACGCACACATGTCACCTTTGTGCCACCGTAGTTTGCAATACAATGGAAGGGATTAGGTTGTATATAAACACACATACATATATATTAATATATATATGACACGTCATGTGTCAATTCCTTTATTTTTTACCGACGTTATATAAAGAGTTGGCGATAATTTTTATACCGATGCTTGTATGTGCTACAGGCTTTTAACTTCGCAATGAAATTATTTAAATATTTCGATTGTAAATTGAAAGAGTGGAGTTCAGAAGAAAAAAACTAAAGACAATATATATTGTATTCAACACTGACATAATACACATTTAAAACATATTTTAAGGGACCTAAATGATCGTGCGATACTACATTTTAGCTGTGAATACGATACCTTTTCATTACACCAAAACATTTAAGCTGTTGTGTTCGTATTTAAGTCATACAGATCATTTTAAAGCATATTTTCCTTGATTATATCTCCTGTTATTAGTTATGGTGAAACAAAAGAAAATAAGAAAGATATAACTAAAATTGTTACAAAAGGATATAAAACCCATCTTTTTTACAAGAGAGATACCTGGCTATGTTTTGTTTTTCTAAAAGCAAATAACTTTTGAATTATTTAAAACAGTGTACATGTTAGACTTTGTGCTTTTTCTTACATTCAATATATGTACTTGATGTTATTTTTATAACTATAGATAAAGACAATAGTAGTACAATTAACTAAAATATCCCCTAAATCCTTAGCTATAGCACATAGCTATATTTGATATATAAGTCTCTGGCGATCCTTCGGCCAAAAAACCGGCACTCGGCGTACACTCATAATAAGCCGAGGTACGCCCCTGCGGTGACGCCCATTATCAGAGAGGCGGTTCTTCCGCAACGCTAAGGCCAGTAAGGGGAGATCACTGCAGAACAATTCGTCCTCAAAATCATTCGAACATCATGCAATTCGTACCAATATTTATATGGATATATTCTCGGCACAAATTTTCTTGAATTCATTTTAAGTATACTAATCATTTCAATTTTACTTGTTATCCAATTTAATTTGCTTCGACCAGACGTTTCAATTTTTGTCGCATCAGAAAAACATTTTAGAATTTCAGACATGGCAAATACTTTGTGACTTTATGCATTAGGTTCTACTTTTTCACAAAAATGTGCAACTTTATTATTAAACAACGAGCACATAACAAGACGTTAAAGAAAAAAATGATTTGTGCTTCGGATATTCAACTGTAATAGAGAATGATTTTCAATGCTGATTGACTGTTCACATCATTCGGCGGCGTCTTTGATGTGCAGCATCAACATTTAACTTGTAATGATATGTAACGATTTAGTCAGCAAAGCAATAAGGAACTGATAAAAGTATAGATGAAGAAGTCTTGGATTATGTACTTTAGAAGATTAAATGCACCACTCCGTCAAAATATAAATATTTAAGCTAATTCTCTGCAATTTTTTACGGTTTTCAATTGCATACAGCTGAATCATTAGTTTGGGACTTTGTGTAAAATAAATGTTTTCAAATAATGTTACGGTGAGTTGTTTTTAATGTAAGAATGAATGCCATAATTGCCGATCTCGTAACCTCGTATCAAATGTTTTTTTTACATTTAATTTGACACCATGCATCTGAATTTAAGCATAACAAGAAGCTTGCCTGGAGGAAAAGTCAACAGCATCTCCATAAACTAGGTCCGATATCAAAAAAAATTAAATCCAATATCAACATAAACTAAGTCTGATATCAACATTAACTAAGTCCGATATCAACATAAACTAAGTCCGATATCAACATAGACCAAGTCCGATATGACCATCAACTAAGTGTGACGTAAAAAAATTGTTCGATATCAATATAGACTAAGTCCGATATCAACATAGACCAAGTCTGATATCAACATAAACTAAGTCCGATATCAGCATTGAAAACAAAGCAAGAAGTTTAAATTTATTTGCAGGCTCGGTTTTTCCTTTTTCCTCTATTTATCAATCTTCAAAATAACCAGTGCTTATGTGCATTATCATTAGAGATATCCATCTCTGTTCTTAAATTTCAAGATAATAAACAATGTGCTTAACAATGTCTAGTCACATAGTTAATAATTCTATATCATTTGCCGAATCTCACTATCACTTTTTAATTAATTTGTTGTAATGTAGATTGCATGGTTGTTGTTTAAGGCATATTATAGAATTCTTCAATCTATACTGAAATAAGGTCTAATGAGTTTAACAGTTTTCCTATGAACTCAAAGTCACGAATAAAAAGTGGTTAAGCAGTACGGAAACGGTTAATTTATATTAATATTCATTTAAGTAACGTATATATAATTAAGTGTTTATTATTTAGTTAAACATTTTTTATCCTTTGAAAAATGTTAAAATATTTCACTATTATATTCATTCATCGGCGTACGTTTTTGCTCGTTTTTATTTTGCAGAAAATAGCATCCGTTTAGTGGACTCGCCTCAGCACTCCGTACACAAGTTCTTTGCTAGACTTTGTCGTGTTTCGCAAAAGTACATCGAGCTCGCTTTGAGGTTTTGCCTTTTTCATATTATATTTCTACAGGTATAACACATTGTATCACAGGTACTCATTCGATTATTGGTAACATAAACATTTTTTGTAATTTATTTCATTCTGTATTTTAATATGAAGAGTTGAAAATGTAGATCTTATGATAGTAAATATGTCATGCGCGAAATTAACCAATCCGCTTTGACTGACATATTTTAAAGATTCGTCACTCTAAAGTGTGCAGATTGTTCGGTCGAATAAGGAAGTTTTTTTATACACACGGATACTTTATATACATTAAATTGACATAATTGTGCTTGTTACATCCATTCTGATACCATATATATAAACTTTACGGAAAAGCATTCACCCTATCAACAGAGGAAAAAAAACTATGCGTGAAAAGAAAAGGTTTCGTGTTAAATGGCGATAGAGGTAAGTCTTGTCTGATTATTATTTAAAAGTTTTTTTTAGTTTCTTTTCTAAATAGAAACCTGTTCAATGGGGTAAATTAAAAAGTTATGTCGTTTATTTAATTTAAATCTCGCGTTTTCTTTATGAACAACGATATACTAAACGCTAAGATCTAAAATTCATGAGATGTTGAATAAATCATGATCGAGATAAGCGTGGCCTAGTGGTTAAAGTGGCATTATGCCCATCCGTGTACAAATGATCGTTATCAGGTAAAAAATCAAAATAACTTTACTTTTCTACCTTATTAGTTTCAATTCTATATAAAAAGACTATTATAACGTTTAAAGTAAAATATATCTGCGGCAAATGAATTTATACAACAAATTCCAACTCTATTTTACTCCCGCTGTCAAAACCGTTCGGCACGAATCGGTATATCCCGTAGACACCTGTTCCGTCTAATTAGCATAATTTATTCAACCGGAAGTCGGTATTTTTAGAAACAAAACAACCAACGTTAGCAAAGAGAGTTTGAGCAAAATACATATTTCAGATAAACTATTAGCACCGTAACGACGAATAGAGATGGCTTCGGTAAGTTTTTATGATGTGTAACTATTTATTCTATAAAATCTGGAACAAAATATTTTGTCCCAGATAAAATTAAGCTTGAAAACGGTAAAAAAATGTGATTCAATAATCTAGACCATTTATCAGTTTATATGTATTATTGGCGTGAAAACAAATCAGTTTCACAAGTTGACGAATGAAATAAATGTTATGTATATTTGTGCGTGGAAGGACTGAATTACACATATAACTAACTATAAACGGATATCTTGTACGCCTTTACAAGTTTATAAAATTCGCACACCATAATTTCGTACCCATCACAGCGTCACTGTGTATGTGTGTGGAGGGGGGGGGGGGTGTAAATAGATAGGTAAATAGGTATCTGCCTCTCAAACAAGAGATCATGTGTTCAAGCCCTACTCGGATCACAACCAGTACGGGTTGTTTCCCGGAAGAGGATTCGAAAGTGATTATTAATTTCTGGCAAGCGGTACACACCGTCTTACCGGCTCCAGTGCCGACAAGTGGCACCAGTGGTGACAGAGATTAAAATTTATACTGAGTAATACCTGAAGGTTATACCATTGTTTGGTATATTTATATTACATAGATAAGGACAATCTAATTGCTATAAACTTACTGTACTTTGACTGAAGTTATTTTAAGGTTATTTTATTTTCATTTTTTCCCGTTATTTGAATATTTTGAACAGGTTAAATGTGACAGCGTCTTAAAAGCCGTAAAATGATTATTTATTGTAAAGAATATCTCAAGCTTGATAAAATGAATGAATTCCGTGTTATAAACAATCATTTATTTCTAAGGGCAAGTCAAATATATACCTAGTGTGTCTTTTCTTGAAAATGTAACAGGCGTCCAAACTATTTCGGCCGAATAGAAAATGCTGCCACAGTAGGCAGAAATGCTCTGAAATAGTAATTAAATCAAAGCGCTGCAAGCACTGAGGTATACATTGTAATTAACAAAATCTCTAAAACTTGAATCTGTTCATGGACGGTAGTGGTAATCGCAAGCTACTTTCCACGCCCCCTAACACCGATATTATGTATATTATTAACTTCAACATTTAGCATGAACTGGTAAATTCTAGATTTAGAAACACCCGCGGATGTTTCATATATGGTGGTCATCGCGGAACCTTTAATGTGACATGTTAGTGCCATTGCATGAAAAGCGGCATACCCTAACCCAAGAAAAAAAATGCGTGTGCTCTTAACTAGAAAATAATGGGCGAAGCTAAATAAAAAAGACATTTTCTTTGAGTTCTCTAGTCATGTTAAATTCTATGGTAGTGAATCTTATTTTGTTTTGTCACAACGAGTCTATAAAGAGTTTATTAAATATACATACAGCATCAAAATTTAACATTTGAGATATTTTGAAAGAAACTAATCATTTCCATTGATCTTTTCCCAAAGCTGCTGTCATTTTTAACCTGCAGCCCTGGAAAAACGACAAATCTTAATTATCTGACAGTATCTCCAGTCTATGGAAAGTTATATCTTAGCAATAAAAAGTCCCCGTTTTCATCGAACCATCTTCACCACCAATCTGTTATCATTAGATATTCTACTTAGGTACTATAAACACATCCAAGGGATTAAATATTCTACTTAGGTACGATATACAATACCAAGGGCTTAGATATTCAACTTAGCTACTATATACAATACCAAGAGCTTAGATATTCTATTTAGTTACTATGTACACTACCAAGGACTTAGATAGTCTTTTAAGTTACTTTATACAATACCAAGAGCTTAGATATCCTATTTAGGTACTATATACAATATAGGGCTTAGATATTCTACAAAGGCAATATATTATACCAAAGTAAAGGTAAAGGCTATTTATAGTTACAATTATACTGGAAATTACCCAAGTTTACACTTAACATGAGAGATTTGCATTACTTATAATCAAAGATACTAGTTTACAATTATAATGTTATTAATTGTTACTGTTTCTATGGTAACAAGTTACTGAAATTACAAAACAGTCTTTTTCAGTACTTTGAAATATTTTTTTATTATTTTCTCATATACAATTTATTTGTTGTAATCCTAGTAGACGATCATATCAAATAACTGTGAGATATAATGCCTTAAAATGCTTTATGTATAGATTGTGAGCAATTTACCATATAAGAAGTATTCAAATTGTAATGTCTGAATTTACATAATTTACAAACATATTCCATTCCTGTAAATGCAAATTAAGTTGGAAGTATTTATATTCCCTTCAGCTTAATCAACAATATTTTCTAGCACTAAATATTACCTAAATTCAATGTTTAACAAATCTTATGATACTATGAAAATGAAAGAACAAAAGTGTACGTATCCAAGTTACTATATAGTGCCTCAAAAGGTGGATTGATCCTCATTAGGAATAGAAATACACACACGGTCCTGTAGGCATTATGCCCTCAGATCTATTAAATGTAACATCACTTTCATGTTGGATTATTCATAATTCAATTTGAGAGTGATTGCAACCTTAAAGATATAACACAAATATTTATGTTCATGTTTTTAAAGGGAGACACAGACAACATTGTCATTGCTTCGGTTTGAATTTTTCATTCATTAATCTGTAAATCCTCAAAATATATACACTTGACAGTCATCAGTGATTCTGTCGGCAGCTAAATTCCGTTTATATTTACGCTTCAAACTCATAATAAATAGAATTGATACAAAAATTCATGCTTGGACTTTTACAAATGTCATTTTAACGTGATTTGAGTGCATAAGATAATTTTTATATTGCCATTAATTTGCCTGCGTATTCCTTTAAAGGTTTTTTTTTTAATTTCATCATTTACGTTCAATATTAAATCTTAGTTACGAGTATATTTAAAGAGTGTGTAGTTTTGCGCTTTGCAAACTCTTTGCATATTGAAATTCGATGCTGAGTGTCCTATTTCATATACTAGTACATGTATTATAATGATATCAAGTATCTCTCTAGTTGAAGGAAGTCTATCTGAGGTAAGACTTTATCTGAAGTTTAAGTTAAACATAGTCCTGAGACTAGAGCCTTAGACTTGATAACAATAACAACCGTGATTTAACATGCTTAATCAATCACAGGAATCTCAAAATATGAATACAACAGAGATCAATGTTCATGAAATGCAGTCCTGAATATGTTAAGTCATATAAATTTGTTAATCAGGTTTCAACGAAAACCGGTAATTGTTATGCCAAAGTCGGCAAGCGGGCAGGTGAGCGGACGTCAACTTTTGGTTTCCGCTCAACTTGAGTTTGCTTTTGCCTATAGACACCAAACTTTGTGTGTGTGGGTAGCTTATATCAAGAGGCAGCTTGAGATTTCTCCCCAGGTGTTTGTGATCAAGGTCACTGCTGCTAAAAATAAAAATTCAGTTTTTGCTCAATAGTTCGAGTTTGCTTTGGTCTATTGACAACAAAATGTGTGTATGGGTAGCTTTATCAAGAGGCATATTTGGGTTCGTACCTTGGTGTCTGTGATTAAGGTCAAGGTCACTGTTGCATAAAAATAGAAATTCAGTTTCCGCTCAATCACTTGAGTTTGCTTCGGCCTATTGACATCAAATTTAGTATGTGGGTAGCTTATTTCAAGATGCAACTTTGTATTGCTACCAAGGTGTGTGTACACAAGGTCAAGATCACTGTCGCTTAAAAAAGAAACTCAGTTTTCACGTAATAATTTGAGTTTGCTTTCACCTATTGACTCTAAACCTGCTGTGTGGGTATCTTATATTAAGATGCAGCTTTTGGATTGCTATTTAGATATCTGGGGGAAAGGTTAATGTCACTTTTTTGTTCTAGAATAAATTTACAAAACTGGGATTTGTAGCAAAGAGCCTTAGTTAGGATATTTGCTCTTTTTCTTTGTAAAGTTGCTCTTTGGGACATTTCTAACTGCAAACAAGATAACCATTATGTTCATCCTATTTGAGCTTCGAAACTGTACTAAAGCTCAACCATCATTCTCATTCTATTGAATTGTTCGTAATTACGTCACATATCATAAAAAGAATTACACATGTCGGATCAAATCTGTCACAAATGAACAAAACCTGCTTTTATAGCCTATTTTGTAATTTACGTTCTTGATCTTTATGATGAAAATCAATATCTTTTACTCTTGTCTTGTTTAAGCATGTCATTGAAAATTTGGAAATTGATGTCAAGTCTGGAAACTGCTGAGCTATAACAACAAAACCCAGGACAAAATAATGACTGAGATTCTCAATAATAACAAACAACACATTCATCACAAAGTCTGTTCTATAGGTATCTGATGTTTATGGGCAACAAGGCGTACTTATATTATTTTCAATGGCCCATTCATTCTAAACCTTAGACTGGGTGACGTATCTTAAATCTTACAAACATTTGAGGCCCTCAGAAGAGAAACAGTGCCAAGATATGGCAAATTATCTAGCATGTTTGTCCATTGTTTTCCTTGATCTGATTATAGCGCGGAAATGCCGAGTCTTCAAAATAAAGGGCTGTTTTTAACTTTGTAATGTCTAAAATAAAAACTTGTCAGAACATGCCTTTTGGAATTTTGTTTAAAAATATGAGAAAACATGATTGCTAACGGAGGCCAAAAGTCACGAAACCCAGCAACTAAATAGAATATTTTTGGCACAGGGCATCCTTAGGGACACCAAAATGGAATTCGACATATAATTAAGGATGGTAGTGGCATTAAAGAAGGAAGAGGGGTATTATATCAATTTTGATACATCCCGAAGGTAAAGAAAGGTTGATGTTATTAACAATAATGAGTTAGTGTAACTTCTAACTAGATTAGTCTTGACAGTTGGTGTCAAGATAGCAGTTAGTCAATCGAAAACCAATGTTTAGTGTTAAAAGACAGATATTTCATCACAGGTGTGTGAAAATCTGATTCTGTAAACTGCAAATTTCTAAAAAAATATAATTCCATATTTATACAACAAATGAACAATCATGTACTTTCTTATAAAGAAAAGGGATAGTTTAGAATGAATTTATTTCCTGTAACTCATACTTTGACCAGAGACATAGATAACATCCACATTTCTGCTTTGACAAAATGTACAGCATATATATCTGCCAGGTTTTCGTTTTTTCCTGTCACATATTCTAAAATAAAGTTTCATATTTTTATGATATGACAATTCAAAATACCAAATGACTGTTACAATTTAACACGTGTTAGCTTATAATTCTGTTATTCACACCTTTTTTGTTTAATCTCTTTCACAGCGATCAACAAGTTAAAATTGCAAGGGTACACCTGACTTGACGGGCAGATATTTAATTTGCGTTGGGTTGAGTTATGCTAGAATTTTTAGATACTTTTGTTTAATCTATTTGATAAGTAATTCCTTGTGATAAATAAACATTGTAAACAAAAAGGAATGTTGTAAATAAATGATGTCTTAACATATTTAGAAGACAGAGATGACAGACCTCTAAAATATTTTATTTCATCGGATTTCCAGGGTCGTGAAAACTAATGACAAACAGAAATAATAAAATATATTAAGTGTAATAGCTTTAAAAAGACAAAACAATGTTTATATATTATTAACAACCTTTTTCTGATTACAATACCCTAATATGCAGCTATCTATCAAGTTCTCATAGTAAAAACAAGCGTTTTTGAAATTTTTAACACGTATGGCGGCCATTTTGGATTTTTCCCGCCTTATTGGATTTTAAAAAATGGGTCCCATGCTCAATTTTTCTTATATATATCAAAGTTCATTTGTACCAAGTTTGGTGCTTTTCCCATATTCTGAAGTATTTTTTCACAAATTGACTGGACTATAAACAATATCAAGGGCTTAGATATTCTATTTAGGTACTACAATTTAAAGGGCTTAGATATTCTATTTAGGTATTACAATACCAATGGCTTAGGTATTCTACATAGGTACTATGTACACTACCAAGGGCTTAGCTAGTTTACTTAGGTATCTGATACAATTCCTAGGGCTAAGATATTTTATTAAGGTACATGTACTATATACACTACCAAGGGCTTAGATATTCTACTTAAGTACTATATACAATACCAAGGGCTTAGATATTCTTCTTAAGTACTATAAACAATACCAAGGGCTAAGATATTCTACTTAAGTACTATATAGAATACCAAGGGCTTAGATATTCTACTTAAGTACCATATACAATACCAAGGGCTTAGATATTCTACTTAAGTCCTATATACAGTACCAAGGGCTTAGATATTCTACTTAAGTACTATATTCAGTACCAAGGGCTTAGATATTCTACCTAAGTACTATATACAATACCAAGGGCTTAGATATTCTACTTAAGTACTATATACAATACCAAGGGCTTAGATATTCTACTTAAGTTCTATATACAATACCAAGTTGTTAGATATTCTACTTAAGTACTATATACATGTACAATACCAAGGGCTTAGATATTCTACTTAAGTACTATATACAATATCAAGGGCTAAGATATTCTACTTAAGTACTACATACAATACCAAGGTCTTAGATATTCTACTTAAGTACTATATACAATACCAAGGGCTTAGATATTCTACTTAAGTACTATATACAGTACCAAGGGCTTATATATTCTACTTAAGTACTATAACAATACCAAGGGCTTAGATATTCACTTGAGTACTATATACAATACCAAGGGCTTAGATATTCACTTGAGTACTATATACATACCAAGGCTTAGATATCTACTTAAGTACTATATACAATATCAAGGGCTAAGATATTCTACTTAAGTACTACATACAATACCAAGGTTCTTAGATATTCTACTTAAAGTACTATATACAATTACCAAGGGCTTGATATTCTACTTAAGTACTATATACAGTACCAAGGGCTTATATATTCTACTTAAGTACTATAACAATACCAAGGGCTTAGATATTCACTTGAGTACTATATACAATACCAAGGGCTTAGATATTCTACTTAAGTACTATATACAATACCAAGGGCTTAGATATTCTACTTAAGTACTATTTACAATACCAAGGGCTTAGATATTCTACTTAAGTACTATATACAATATCAAGGGCTTATTCTACTTAGGTACTACAATTTAAAGGGTTTAGATTTTCTACTTAGGTACTACAATACCAAGGGCAGAGATATTAAACAATCTCAGACAAATAAATAATGATATAAATCATACCCCATGATTGATAAATATAGGCCCCATCTGGTGGTCACTTAGTTTATATGGACTAATGTAGGAACACGCTTTTAAGTCTTTTTAGTTTGTGACATTGTAACCCAGATTGTAGACCTCAACAGAAAATATATTTCCCTAGTGTTAAATTGGAAGCCCTGCGGTTCTTTTCATTCGTACATAGATTTTTATCATAAATATAATTCGGCCGAAACTAAAATGCTCTGAGCAAAGGTATCTTGCAATAATCATTACCTTGTAGTCCTGTACAAAAGGAATAGATGCATAGCCTATATGTCACTGGGGTAACAAATTACCCTGTTCTACTGGTTACTTAAATTTAAATGAAACTATATAAGATATAACACTCAAATCTTCATGAATGAACTACAGTTACATATTAAACATGTAGCATTGCCTTGTGGACCACTATTAGATAAATCATGCTCCGAGGTCAAAACTAGCCCACTAGCCCACCATTAGGTCACTTAGTTTTTATATAGACTAATATGCGAGAAAACATAGGTATAGAAATATCGGCATAGATATTTGACTTGCCGGTCCGATCCTGTAGGTTGCTTATATTATTCAGACTTTCTAGTTAAGTAAATTGACCAGATCATTAAATAGATGATAATAAAATATTTGGCCCGTGGCCCTGTACTTAAGATATATAAATTATGCCCCAAGAAATTAAAGTTTGGGTCATCATTGAATAGAGACATATATAAGAGAGATGTATAAATGCGTGGAGGTACAATGCCTACAAATACTTTATAAATTTACAGCAGCTTATGGTTGGGTTAAGATTGACACACACAATGTGACCTTAAATTACAGTGTACACGGATGTTAATGTAAATACATGTATATCACGTTACATATCCATTGTGCGATTACGTGATTTATATTTAGTTTTACATCCGATTTGTAAGTATTTAAGAGCTTTAATGTTAGGCCTTCAATAGAAAAGTGTTTGTTTCCGCAAGAATAACTGCAACAAAAAACCAAAACAACAACAACATCAACAAACAAACACATATTTTTTTTAATGTCACCGTGCACATTCTTCATGAATGTGAAAACAACACATGAGATGTGAAAGTTAGGCCGAATTCGAAACTATAATGTCACATACATGGTACTATAAATTTTTTGCTAATTTTTATTTATTCGGACTCTTTATATACAATTGCTTATACTGCATATATTTATAGACTGATGATTTTCATATTTGATCACCCTGAACCAAATGGGTAGACAACCGTTCAATGCATCGACAGTCGTACTAGTATATACATGTCGGTATAAAAAATAGTTGACGGACGGTACTCTGTTCGAGTAAATTACTATTATGGATGCATAGTCAACATATAAACGAGCCTGCTAACAAATATCTGGCCCTGTGCAAGCTTTACTTTATGCGAATTTTGATTAAAAAAAAAACACACTTTCCGATGAGATGCGGCATTTTTTTAAAGTCTCAAAAACTTAAGTTTTGTCATGATGATGAATCATTTAAGATACGTAATAGTTATAGTATATGAAACGAGTTAGTTATGAGAATAAAACACCTGCTGGGGCGACATCGAGGGATGTTTCTGCTAAAAAATATCGATTTTCGATACAGATAAATAAAAGAAAAATGTGAAGAATAAGAAGCTTTAAAACAACCAAAGTAAAACGCATGTATATACGAATGACTTACAGTCGAGCATCGACATCAACATATTTTACAAAACTTAAATTTGAAAACGATATTTGCCGCTGATGTTATTAGTGTTCACAATAATTTGAATAAATAAAATATGTTCTAAAAATAATCGGATATTGTATTCACTTTACAACACTTGAAACATTACAACAGAAAATTTGTTGTGTTTTTTTCAACAAAAACTTCCAAAACACGCTATCAATTTATAAATGGCGCAATGGACAGATCTTCTTAATTGTGGTAATAATTGAAATTAGAGCACATTTTGAGCAAAAAGAAAATAAACTATAAGTCTGAAACAGTCTGTCATAGCCTAACTTTTATTTTTCCTATATGAATCAATGAAAATACTGCACTGCTTTATATTAATACATTTTTCAAACTGAGTATAATGGGTTAGTAAGAACAAAGAAAAGGTTCGAAACTATGCGATAAAATTTGTAAACGTTAACATTTTGTCATTCAATATTTAAGTTTCAGTTTTAGTTTTTATTCAACCAAGGTATATAATATGCAACTGGTTATAATATTTACCTATGTCAAATGGAAGTACATTAGATATTTATTCAAAACAATGAGTATTTTATATGTACGATACACTAAACACTTAGATGATGTATCAATAGTACTATGCCAATCTTGATCATGTAGTCTAAGTTTCACAATATTTTTAAAGTGATTAATATTATCTACCTGTTTTATAAATGAAAATGTTCTGAAATACCATGATTACTTAGCGTTTCTTTCACAAAATTTATCCATTTAGAATTAACAATATTCCTAGAGGACAAATTAAACATTGTCTTATACAGAAGTTTACATATTTTATTTTCCTAAGCACTAATAATTTTACTCCAGAAACACAAAACTCTTGCTTTCACTTGTAAGACTGATGAAAGTATGCCTAACTTACCATAAACCATACAATTAGGTGCATAAGCTTTTAAATTCAAACCATACCTTCAAAAATGCTTTTCCATAAAAGATATTGAGCATTTAGGTTTAAATGTCTTCAAAAATTCTGTAACGTCATCAACCGTTCGCCTCTATTTAATGAAGAACATCGGCATCCACTCATGAGCAAGAATGAATAACGCTGAAAACCGTTCAACGGAACAATTTTTGCGGCTATTGTGCTTTAGTAACTAGGAAAGAGTAATGTTTTGTTTATTTGAAATATGCATTAATTAATGGTACTTTCTAATGGACCTCATGCTTACGAAATACATCAACACATCAATGATTTTTAAGTTGTCAGCCATATAAAATGATTTATTTTATAGCAAAATGACAAATTGTTGACGCTTCCGAATCGTATTTTTAAGGTTTATTTATCAAAAGAAAACGTAAGTTATTGTTACAATTTAAAAAAAAGCCGACTCGCATCAGATATTTCAATCAAAATTCACGTAAAGTTAAGCTTGGACAGGGCCATAAATTTGTTAGCTAGCTCCTTTAGATGTTGACTATGAATCCATTACATTGATTTACTGGAACACAGTCAATAAAAAATATGTTTTTATACTGAGATATATATACTAGTACTTTTTTATTTTTGTAATTGAATACTTATGTAGATATTTAAACTGTTATCTTTAAAACAAAAAAAAATAATAAGGAAGTGTTTGTGTTTTATCATTGTTTATATCACCATCGATTATTGTTTTACCAAAATACAACAAAACGAGAGTAAGTGTTATCCCAAACTACAATAAATGAAAAAAGGTTAGCTTTTAAAAAAGCTAGTAGCGACTCGCTTCGTAATTTTTTTCCAGGTTTTTGTTTAAATGTAAAAGTGACAGTTCTGTTATCTGAAGAGACATATAAAGTTATGGAAGCCAGTTCTCTCAGTTTAACAAAGAGGAATATGAGTATATATGAAGATGCATGTTAACAGATACAATGAAGTCCCTATATCTATGCACATTTACTATATGGCCTGTTGACCTTGACCAAAAAATGTTAGATAGGTAGAATTCACAAAGTTGTCTCTTTATACGAAGTTAAGTTGTAATTTGTTATTTAGTATTGGAATGAGTGACAGACACATGTCCTAAAGTAAACACAAGTTGTCAATCAATTCAGCAAGAAATTGACCAGTCTAAGAAGATGTTTTTCAGATAAGCCGGGATCGTATTAAAACATATAGGGATCCCGGGAATTGACCAGTTCAATCAGAAAAGCCGGGATTGTATTAAATATATAGAGATCCAAGGAATTGGCCAGTTCAAGAATATAGTTTTCAGAAAAGCTGGGATCGTATTAAAACATATAGGGATCCCGGGATTTGACCAATTCAAGAATATAGTCTTTGATTTTTTCCAATTAATTAGGCATATAATTATAAGTATTGTGATTTCCGCATTTTAGGTTTGTTAATAAATAGCTCTAAATATATCTATATCCTAAGTTAAATTAATTTAACGTTCATAACATACAATAAAAAAATAAAAACTTAACGTTTAATGGCCTTTCATTACGACAATAATCAACACAAATATAGTTTATTAGTTTTTCATTTATATCAAATACGATCCCGGATCCCGGTCGTCCCAGATCCCGGGTCCCCCTCCAACCAGTAAATACATACACTAAATACCGGAAAGGATAAAATGACCGGGAAAAAAAAAGAAAAAGAAAAAAATGCACACAACTTATGTTAATTAACCAAACGAAAACCATTGTATACGCACCGGTCTCAAATATCGGTAAGTAGGACCGTGTACACAATGAACGAAAACTTACTACAGAGAAAACAGGTGAAATCGCTAAATCAAAAGTCAGTGTAAATATGATTTATTGAAGAGAATTCATGAAAACAATAATTTTAATCATCATTATATCTTTGCGGTCAAAGCAATAATTGCTGCTTTTTAAAAATGACGTGAAAATTGAAGGTTTTTTGACGCTATGTAAAATTAAATTTGATTGGCTAAATAATTTAGATTCCAGCCCTGACAGATAAATTTTGTAGAAAGCTGGAAGCCAAGCTTCGATTAAATTTTTGGATGGATTCGGAGTTTTAGGTTGTTTTTCAGTTAAATCCTAACGTAATACCGGCTCGCCGTGGAGAACCGGCATAAAATTTAGTCTCGAATTATTTTTATTAGATGTTTATTTTAATTGATCACATAAAATGATTATTGAATCACTTGATCTTTTTTAAAAAAAGTAATTGTTACTTATTATAAAATGAATTAAAATAATAATGTCTAAATCTAAATAATTTGACAGTTACCCCAAATTCAATTTTGACAAAAATTTTCCAAATTAAAATTTTATAAACTAACAAAATTTTGTCTGTATTTTTAGGGATTACTTTCTTTAAGCATAAACTACTTTGCAAAAAAAACGTTTTTTTAAAAGGGCAATTTTTAATTTTTCAAAAAATAATTTTGTAAGTTTCATCATTTACAGATGATGCTATAAGGCAGATGTAACAAATCAAAAAGCAACAAAATGGCAACCGGAGGTCAACCTCAGACGCCAGACAACCGGATATTTTTGTTTCGGTTACAAATTCTAGTCATTGATGGTGGCCTCCTTGTATTTGAGGGAAATATATTGGACCCAGTCCCCTACATCCTCGAGGCATAAACGTCAGTGCATTGCTTGAAATCAAGAAAAGTCAAAAAAATAATAAATTTGAAAAGCCGGCGGCGTTATAAACCAGGTCCCCAGTATGATGTGTTTGTTTCCAGCAGGTGGTCAAGTCCGCCAACTTTGTCAAGATTTTGGAACACGTCACGCTTATCATTTGTTTCTTAGAAACCTGACACATTTCGGTATTAAAAATAACACATTTGAACTATTGGCGGACAACACCAGCACCAACCGATTGTAACAATGGATGCAGACATATGGCGATTAAAGGATTTTGATTTCCGAAATAAAGGGTAAGTGTCTTATAAAAAAGGGTCTATGCGCGAAAGACAATTTTAAAATTTCCTGCCTTGGCAATTACAAAAGAATTTAAAAGTAAGTCTATAACAATAACAATATAAATGTTTTACGGATCTTAAAAGTATTGTAATTTCTATCAAAGTGTAACTTAACAATAATTTAATCAATCATCATACATATAACCCATAATTATAATAGTCCATCTTTTAATAATGTCTAGACAAGAACTTATTTGTTGTGATGCATATCTTCACGAAAGTTGTGCAGTCGTACTGAAAAGGTTATAATATGAACATCTTAAACATGAATATTTTTAAATTTTTATCTCACATTTCCGATGCAATTTTTTCGAGCTTTCATTACTGTCATGAAAAATTCGTACTTTTATTTATGTCATGAAATAATTCTGCACGGCATTATCCAAGGTGTCATTGTTATCATCAAATAGGCTAAGAAATTACTGCTTTCATAAAAAAGAACCCAAGGTAAAACTTACATGAAACAATCCTACATAAAACGGACGTCAAGAAACAATCCAAGATAAAACTGTCATCATGAAACAATCCGAGATAACACTGTCACCATGAAGCAACCAGAGATGATACTGCCGTCAAGAAAATAATCAGTGATATTACTGCCGTCATGAAACAATCACAGATAATACTGTTGTCAAGAAACAATTCAAGATAAAACTGCCGTCATGAAACAATATGGGGATATTACTGCAATCAAGAAACAATCCCAGATAATACTGCCGTCATGAAACAATTCGAGATAATTTTCCCGTCAAGAGATTAATCCGAGCTAATACTGAAGAAACAATACAAAATGATGCTGCCTTGATGAAATAATCCGAGGTAATACTGGGGTCATGAAAAAATATGGGAGATATTACTGCCGTCTTGAAACAATCCGAGATAATACTGCCGTCATGAAATAACCCGAGCTAATACTGCCTCGACGAAACAATCCAAGATAATACTGTCGTCATGAAACAATCCAAGATAATACTCTCGTCATGAAACAATCCAAGATAATACTGCCGTCTTGAAACAATCCAAGATAATACTGCCGTCATAAAACAATCCTAGATAATACTGCAGTCAAGAAAATAATCCGAGCTATAACTGCTGCCATGAAAGATTCCGAGATAATACTGCCGCAATGAAACATTCCAAGTATAAAACAATCAGAGATAATACGGCCAACATGAAAAAGTCAAAGATAATATACTACCGTTAACATGAATATTTTTAACATTTTTATCCGACATTTCCGATGACAAATTATCATTACTGCCATGAAAAATTCCGGGCTTCTCCGGGTCATGAAATAATCAATCACGATATTATACGCGGTGTTATTACTATCATCAACTATACTAAGATATTACTACTTCCATGAAAATAATCCAAGATAAAACTGCCGTCATAAAACAATCCGAGTTAATACTGAAGCCAAGAAACAATCTGAGATAATACTGCCATCATGAAACAATCCGAGATAAAACTGCCGCCATGAAACGGTCTGAGATAAAACTGAAGTCACAAGACCAATAGAGAATATAATGCCGTCAAGAACCAATCCGAGCTACAACTGCCGTCATTAAACAATCCGAGATAATATTGCAATCATGAAACAATCCGAGATAATACTGCATTCATGAAACAATCCGAGATAATACTGCAGTCATGAAACAATCTGAGATAATATTGCAGTCATGAAATAACTGAGATAATACTGCACTCATGAAACAATCCGAGAAAATACTGCAGTCAAGAACCAATCCGAGATATAACTGCAGATGATATTACTGCAGTCATGAAAATAATCTGTCATAACTGCAGTCATGAAAACAACCGAGAAAATACTGCAGTCATTAATGAATCCGAGATATTTCTGCAGTCAAAAATAATCCTAGATAATACTGCGTCTTGAAACAATCAGAGATTAAACTGTCGTCATGAAATAATCCGAGATAATGCAGTTGCCAAGAAGCATCCCAATTAATACTGAAGTCATGAAACAATCCGAGATATAACTGCAGGAATGAAACAATCCGAGATTATACTGCCGTCATGACACAATCAGAGATAATACTTCAGTCATGAAGCAATCTGAGATAATACTGCAGTCAAGAACCAATCCGACATTTAACTTCCGTCGTCATGAAACAAAAGGAGATTATACTGATGTCATGAAACAATCCAGGATATTACTGCAGCCATGAAACACATTTGAGATATTACTGCAGTCATGAAATAATCTAAGATATTACTGCAGTCAAGAAACAATCTGATATTTTACTGAGTCATGAAACAATGAGAGATTAAACTGACGTACTGAAAGTATCCGAGATAATACGCTCCCAAAGTACCCTTTTACCAGGATATTCAAAAAGGAAAAACTTGGAATTTTTCCACAAAATAATTTGAGATATTTATTTGGCAGTCAAGAAAGCCCCCCGAGATAATATTGCCGCCATGAAAAAAATCTGATTTTAAAAAATTTCCCTTTCAAAAATTTTTCCAAAAATATTAAAGTTGAAAAAGAAAAACCCCGAAAAAAATTTACGGGCGTATGAAAAAAAATCCAGATTTTAAACTGCAGTTTTTGAAAAAAACCGAGAAAATACTGTTTTAGGGAAACAATCCCAGAAAATACTCCCGGGTCCTGAGGCCTTTATAAGATAAATACTCATATGAAAAATCTGAAATAATATTTGCATTTAAATTAAAAACAACCGAGATAATACTGCGTAAAGAAAAAAACCCGAGAAAAAATTTGCCTTCATTAAACAAGTCGAGATAATACTGCAGTCATGAAACAATCCAGGATATTACTGCAGTCATGTAATAATCTGGGATATTACTCCCGGTCATAAAAAAACCCGAAAAAAAATTTTTGGGCAGTCGAAATTTGAACCCGGGGATTTTTTTCCCTGCAGTCAGGGAAAACAATCAGAGTTTAAACGGGCCGTCATAAATTTAATGAAAAATGGAAAAATTTACCATCGTCAAGAAAACAATCCAAGATATATACAGCCGACATAAAACAATCCGAGGATAATACTGCAAAGTCATAGAAAAAAATCCGGTATATTACTGAAAGGTCTTTAAAAAAACCAAAGATACTAACTGCCCGCCATGAAACAAACCGAGATATTTACTGCAGTCAATACATTACCCAAACATATTAACTTCAGTAAAAGAAAAACAAATCAGGAATAAAACGGATATAAAAAATCTGAGATTTGAATACTGTTGTCATGAAACAAGGTCCGAGATAATTACTACGCTCATAAAATAAATCCGAGATAATACTGCCGTCATGAAAATTAATACGAGAATATTTATGCTTTTCATGAAACAATCCGATATATTTCTGCAGACATTATAACCAATCCAAGATAATACTTTGGCCGTCAAGGAAAAAATAAGAGATAATTATTGCACTCATGGAAATGATCCGAGGATTATAACTTGCACTCATGAAATAATCTGAGATGTCACTGTCGTCATGACAAAATCAAAGATATGAATTTCGTCATGAAATAATCCGATATATTACTGACGTCATGAAACAATCAGTGACAATACTACCGTCATGAATCAATCCGAAATAATACTACAGCCATGGAATAATCCAGGATAATACAGCAGTCATAAAATCATCCGTGCTTTTACTGTCGTCATGAAATAATCCGAGATAAATGCTTGCCACTCATTAAAAACAAATCCGGCATTTACTGCATTCCCATGAAGCAAACGGATTAAACTTCAGTCCATGAAAAAACCGAGGTATTCCTTTGCTACGTGATAAAAAATCCAAGATAGTATTAAAAAATTATTCAAGATATTACTGCATTCATGAAACAATCCGAGACATTACTCCTGTCATGAAATAATCTGAGATATTAATGCAGTCAGGAAAAAAACCCGAAATGATGCTGCCTTCATGAAATAATCTGAGATAAAACTGCAGTCATGAAACAATCCGAAATAATACTGCAGTCATGAAACAATCTGAGATAATACTGCATTCATGAAGCAATCTGAGGTAATACTGCAGTCATGAGACAATCCAGGATGTTACCGCAGCCATAAAACATCTAAAATGTTACTGTAGTCATGAAATAATCTGAGATATTACTGCAGTCATGAAACAATCCGTGAAAATACTGCAGTTATTAATGAATCCGAAATATAACTGCAGTCAAGAAACGTTCCGAGATTATACAGTGTCATGAAAAAATCAGAGATTAAACTGCCCGTTCATGAACCAATAGACATTAATACCATCGTAAAGAAAACAATCAAGATAAACAAATGCCCGACATGAAAACAATCCGGGATATACTGCTGTTCATCATGAACCAATCAAGGACATAATACCATCGTTAAAGAAACCCAATCCAAGATTTACAAATGCCGACATGGAAACAATCCGAGATAATTTACTGTAAAGCATTAGAAAAAATCCGGTATATTACTGAAGTCATTGAAAAAACCAAAGATTTACTACTGCCGCCATGAAACAAACCGGGATATTACTGCATTCAATACATTATCCAACATATAACTTCAGTAAAGAAACAATCAGAGAATAAACAGCGGATATAAAACAATCTGAGATGATACTGTGTCATGAAACAGTCCCAGATAATACTACGTCATGAAATAATCTGAGATATTACTGCCGTCATGAAATAATCCGATATATTACTACTATTATGAAGCAATCAGAGATATTACTGCCGTCATGATACAATCCAAGATAATACTGCCGTCAAGGAAAATCAGGGAAAGTATGCACTCATGAAATGATCCGAGATTATACTGCAGTCATGAATAATTGAGAATGTTACTGTTCGTCATGAACAATCATCCAAGGGATATTTGACTGTCGTTATTTGAACTAATCCGAGATATTACTGACGCCATGAAACAATCGAGATTAAATACTACCGTCATGAAACAATCAAAAATAATATTGCAGCCATGGAATAATTCAGGATAATACAACAGTCATGAAATCATCCAAGCTTTCACTGTCGTCATGAAATAATCCGAGAAAATGCTGTAATTATTAAACAATTCGGGATTTACTGCAGTAATGAACCAAGTCGGGTTATATCTACAGTCATGAAATAATCCGCGATATTCCTGCCTACGTGATAAATCCAAGATATTACTGCTGTTGTGAAATTATTCGGGATATTATTGCATTCATGAAACAATCCGAGACATTTCTTCTGTCGTGAAAAAATCCGAGATATTACTGCAGTCAGGACACAATCCGAGATTATACTGCCCTTATGACACAATCAGAGATAATACTGACATATTACTGAGATGTTACTGCAGTCATGATATAATCTGAGATATTACTGCAGTCAAGAAACAAACCAAGAAACAATACTAATACCGAGATAATACTGAGATGTTACCTCAGTCATGAAGTAATCTGAAATATTACTGCAGTCAAGAAACAATTAAAAATAATACTGCGTCAATTAAACTGCCGTCATGAAATTATCATAGATAAGGCAGCTGCCACGAAGCATCACGAGAAAATACTGCTGTCCTTAAACAATCCGAAATATTACTGCAGTCACGGACCAATCCGTGATGTTTGCAGTCATGAAACAATCCGAGATAATACTGCATTCATGAAACAATCCGATATTATACTGTTGTCATGACACAATCAGAGATAATACTGCGGTCATGAAACAATCTGAGATAATACTGCAGTCAAGAACGAATTCGAGATTTAACTGCCGTCATGAAACAATCCGAGATAATACTGCAGTCATGAAACAATCCAGGATATTACTGCAGCGATGAAAATATATGAGATGTTACTTCAGTCATTAAAATATCTAAGATATATCCGCCGTCATGAAATAATCCGAGATAATACTGCAGTCATGAAGCAATCCGAGATAATACTGCAGTCAAGAACCAATCCGAGATAAAACTGCGGTCGTCATGAAACAATCCGAGAATATTCTGCAGTCAAGAAACAATTCAGGATATTACTGCAGCCATGAAAAAAATCTGATAGAATACTATGGCCATGAAATAATCTGAGATATAACTGCAGTCAAGAAACAATCTGAGATAATACTGCACCATGAAACAATCAGATATTAAATTGCCGTCCTGAAATTATCCGAGATGATGCAGCTGCCAAGAATTATCCCGAGATAATACTGCATTCATGAAACAATCCGAGGTAAACTTCAGTCATGAAACAATCAGAGATAAGTCTGCTGTTATGAAACAATCTGAGATAATACTGCAGTCATAAAACAATCCGAGATAACAATGCAGTCAAGAACCCATCTGAGATAAGACTGTCGTCATGAAATAATCCGAGATGATACTGCAGTCTTGAAACAAACCAGGATATTACAGCAGCCGTGGAAAAATCTGAGATATTACAGGGGTCATGAAACAATCCCAGAAAATACTACAGTCATTAATGAATCCGAAATATAACTGCAGTCAAGAAACAATCCGAGATAATACTGTGTCATGAAAAATAAAAGATTAAAATGCCGTCATTAAATAATCCGAGATACTGCTGTCGTCATGAAACAATCAGAGATAATACCATCGTCAAGAAACAATCCAAGATAAAACTGCCAACATGAAACAGTCCTAGAGCATACTGCTGACATGAAACAATCCGAGATAATACTGAAGTCATGAAAAAATCAAAGATACTACTGCCGCCATACTAGAAACCGGAATATTACTGCAGTCAATGCATTATCAAACATATAACTGCAGTAAAGAAACAATCTGAGAAAAAAACAGCGGCTATAAAACATTCTGAGATAATACTGCGTCATGAAACAGTCCAAAATAATACAACGTCATAAAATAATCTGAGATAAAACTGCCGTCATGAAATTATCTGATATATATCTGCTATCATGTAACAATCTGTATATTAATGCCGTCATGATACAATCCAAGATAATACTGCCGTTAAGGACAATCAATCAGAGATAATATTGCACTCATGAAATGATCCGAGATTATACTGCAGTCATGAAATAATCTGAGATGTTACTGTCGTCATGACATAATCCGAGATATTACAAACGTCAGGAATCAATAAGGGATAATACTACCGTCATACAACAATCCGAAATAAAACTTCAGTCACGAAATGATCCAAGCTGTTACTGTCGTCATGACATTATCCGAGATAATAATGCACTCATGAAACAATCCGAGATTTGATTGCCGTCATAAAATAATCGCAGATAATACTGCCGTCATGAAATAATCCAAGATAATATTGCAGTCATGATATAATCCGAGATTATTTTTAGTTATGAAACAAACTGAGATAATACTGCATTCATAAAATAATTTTTGATAAGAATGCTGTCATGAAATTATCCGATATAATACTGCCGTTAGAAAATGATATTATATATCACTGTAGTTTTGAAACAATCCGAGCTTTTATTTCCTTCATGTGACAATCCCAGCTTTTACTGCGGTCATGAGACAATAGGACTTTCTACTGCCGTCACGAAACATTCGGGCTTTTATTTCCGTGATGAATTTAATCGAGCTTTTACTGCCGTCATGAAATAATTTAATGTTTTACTGCCACCATGGAACAATCCGAGCTTTTACTGCTGTCATGAAATAATCGTAGGTTTTACCACCACCATGGAACAATCCGAGCTTTTACTGCCGTCATAAAATAATCTAAGGTTTTACTGCCACCATGGAACAATCCGAGCTTTTACTGCCGTCATAAAATAATCTAAGGTTTTACTGCCACCATGGAACAATCCCAGCTTTTACTGCCGTCATGAAATAATCTAAGGTTTTACTGCCACCATGGAACAATCCGAGCTTTTACTGCCGTCATGGAATAATTCGAGATATTACTGCATACTTGAAACAATCCGAAATGTTTTGACAGTCATGATTTGGTTCCTTGTGCTATTGACGTTTAAGATCGCAATTTTTAACATTTTATTTTAATTTCTAAATTGATCGTCTTCATGCTTTAAAGCAACGGCCCAATTGACCAAATCTTTAAAATACCATATTTAACTAAAACTTGATTTTTTCCATACAATGTTTCACATGTTTACATTTTCCTTGGTATGGGCTTTTAAACCTCGTTATATCTCATTCATAAGAAGTGCATTGCTCTCTACATATCGTATTCTTTGGGTTTTATTCCTTGCATTTTGTCGAAAACTTAACCTGTATTACTAAATACACGTATAAACAAATTTGGCGTAATTTACATTCTGTCGTACTTATAACTGCAGACGTAAAAGGTGTCTTAAATCTATGTGTACAACAAATTTGCAGTAAGCACAGGACTGATTTAAGAAAATATGAATGCTAGAGGCATTTATAGTACAAGTGGTATCTTGAGTGTTTTAACCTTATACCGGTATGCTGAATTTTATTATCTAAATAATCTATGCCTTGTGACAAATATCAGGCTTTTCCTATCCTAAGTTTTATTTGATATATCATCTAATTATAATTTCAGTGGTCAAGATCATTTTTTTCAGTTTGGTATCCACCTTTATCGGATTCAGCATACCCTAAATAGGTAAAAATATATACCAAGATACCACTTGTACTACAAATGCCTCGAGCGCCAAATTCTCAAAATCAGTCTTGTCTAGTACTTTCCTATTGAAAATTATCAATGCCTTCCTTGACAGTAGCGTCTTGTTGTTTGTTTTGTTTTGGAAGGGCGAGTGGGTGGTCTTGAGACGGGAAGAAGGGTGAGAGTTGCTTTTGTTACTTTTTGGTAAATTGGCTCTTATTTCAGGTAAATCATATTGACCTTTTTCTTTCAGATTAGTCATATATCAAAAACGACTGCAATACAACAAAATGATTTTACAGCTTGGTGGAATGATATTGAACAGGTAAGCACATTTCGCTTTCAAAGTATTATTATCATCATCATCTTTGTAACCTTTCAATTTATTTTAAATGAAGAAAGAGTATTATATACGGTAGTGTATATCTTCTCTGATAACATTTCATTGGATTAAATTGATATTCAATAATATAATCCATTTATAAAAATGTTTTGCAATGCGTCGATTTCAAACAAGCCAGTTTCCCTTTGAGACATTTGAGAGTATTGAAATAAGTTACAGCACTGCTCGCTGAGGTTTCCAGACATGATGGGACTGGAGATAATTTTTCAGATTATTGTTCCATTTGATTTAGGTCTCTGTTGCTTCCAGAACAAATAATAACTTATGAAGTGGAGTTTCTTTAATTGAAAAATATTTTTTGTAACACTAAATTTTGGAAATATTCAAATCTGATTTTGAGTTATCTCTGCGAAAGATTGTGTCAAGTACTATCAGTATTTCATAATTTTCCGATTTCCAGTAATCACAGTGCGTTATAATTTACAAGTATCAGTAATTCTAGTCCTTCACAAATTTCAAGTACTAGCTATTTCCGTGAATCAGATATTTCAAGTATCAGTAATTCCACTCTGTCACAATTTTCAAGTTTCGGTAAATTTCAGTGCTTTATAGTGTTTTACAATTTTCAGGTTTCCAGTACAATTTGCAGGATTCAAGTACATGCATTTTAAAAAAATTCACGATTTTAGGTTTTCCAATATATCCAGTGCGTCACAGTTTTCAGGTTTTGTAATACTTTGATTTCTTCAATATTTCAAGGATTTAAGTACTTTCAATGCTGCCAAATTTCGAACTTTCTAGTAATTACAGTGCTTCCAAATTTTCAGGTTTTCTATTAATTTCAGTGGTTCAATATTTCAGGTTTTCGGTACTTCCAGTGCTTTTCGAGGTCTTCAATGTATCATGATTTTTCAGTTTCTAGTTGATTTACAAATATATTCAGTGCTTCACAATTTTTAGGTTTCAAGTACCCTGAGTGCGTCCATAGGCAGCTTAGATATTTTACAGGAAATAAAGTTTAGAAGATGCCCACAAAGTTATAGCCCTGACGCGTTATTGCCACGCGTTGGGCTCGTGGATTTTCCTTACTTTGTCTTGAATTTAATAGCAACCAGTGGATCACAATCGTCACTTTACAGTCATTGGTGCCTTGACTAGAAACCGTTGTATTCCATAGCAACTAGTGACTTCCATAGCAAACCTTTTTATTTCTTTAGCAGAAATTTACTTTCTAAAATAATTTGTGACTTCCTTAGGCACCATTGACTTTCCATAGCAATCAGTGGCTTTCATAGAAACCGTTGACTTTCCAGAGTAATCAGTGACTTCAAAAACAACCATTTACATTTTTTAGCAACAAGCTAATTCCATTAGCCGCCTTTTTTCTAAGCAAAACTTGTGTTTCTTAGCAACAAGTGTTTTTAGCTCACCTGTCACAAAGTGACATGGTGGGCTTTTGTGATCGCTTTTCGTCCGGCGTCCGTCCGTCTGTAAACTTTTATTTTAAACGACATCTCCTTATAAACCACTGAGCCAATTTCATCCAAACTTCACAGGAATGTTCCTTTGGTAATCAAAACTGTTCAAAGAATTTAATTTCAAGCAGAACTCTGGTTGCCATGGCAACCGAAAGAAAAAACTTAAAATCTCTTCTTTTAAAAAATTGGCCCCGCCCAGGGGGTCATTGGTTTTCCCTATATGCATAATTATAGTAAAAACTAAAAATATCTTCTTTTAAAAAACCCAAATAGCTAGAGCTTAGCTATTAAGCTTGAAACATCTTCTAGAGGATGTTTACGGAGTTTGTTCAAATAAAAGTCCTTCGGTCAAAATTGGCCCCGCCCCAGGGGGTCATTGTTTTTTTTTTTATGTATATAATCTTAAAAAATCGTCTTTTAAAAAACCCAAAGAGCAAACGCTTAGCTATTAAGTATGTAACATCATCAAGTCAGTATTTACGAAGTAACCTGGGGTCAAAATTGGCCATGCCCCGGGGGTCATTGATTTTCCTTATTTGTATATAGTAAAAACTTAAAAAAATCTTTTAAAAAACCAAATACCTAAGCTTAGCTATAAGCACGAAACATCTTCTAGTGGATGTCTACAAAGTTTGTTCAAATAAAAGCTCTTGGGTCAAAATTGGCCCGGGGATCATTGATTTTCCTTATATGTATATAGTAAAAACTTAAAAAATCTTCTGTTAAAAACCCAAAGAGCTAGAATTTAGATATTAAGCATGAATTATCTTCTAGTGAGTGTCTACCAAGTTTGTACAAATAAAAGCCCCTGGGTAAAAATTGGTCCCGCCCCAGGGCCTATAAACAGGTGAGCGATTTCAGGGCCATCATGGCCTTCTCGTTCTTCAATCATTGTTATTCCATTGCAACCAGTGATATTCAAGAACAAATGATTTTTTTATCAACCTGTCACTTCCAAAGACGCCATTAACTCCCAACGCATTCATTGTTTTCAATAGCTAAATCTTAACTTTCCATAAAAACTAATGACTTTTAATCAAGGAATCATCAATTGACTTCCATAGAAACCACGAACTTCCAAAGACTTAAATGGTTTTGTATAGCCACCAGTGAATTCTTAAATGACTGATATTTTTCTTAGCAATAACAACCTGTAAACTTGTTTGCATTTGCCGGTCTGATGCAGATATGACCTGTTTGATATCAGTATAAGATTTAGATTTAATATCTGACTTTCATTCATAGTAAACAGTGTTAATTATTACTTGCCATCGAGATCTTTTATAATATGGAGAGCGATGTTAGGGCCATGATGGCTCTCTTGTTTATTTTTTTATGTCTAATATTTCTATATACAGATAATTTGTCGGGTCATCATTTTCGATAAACGCTTATAAAGATCATCAAACACCGAAATTTAAATGCTAAAGTTGTTACTAAATTCCGGTTTTAGATACTTGTTCGTCTTAGTTCTCCAGCTGTGAATATTCAGCAAACAATTGCCACATTCAAAACTATCCCTCTTGATCTGGAAGAAGAGAGAAGGATACAGGAAGAAATTAAAAAGTGGAAGGACTATGAAGCCGATGTTGACCGACTGAAACAGGAAATGACAGACATGAAAGAAGATGTAACTGACGTGAAGAAAGACGTTGAAGATGTAAAAGAAAATGTAACTTACGTGAAGAAAGACGTTGAAGATGTAAAAGAAAATGTAACTGACGTGAAGAAAGACCTTGAAGACGTAAAAGCAAATGATTCTGCGGTGAAGAAAGACCTTGAAGAAGTAAAGGAAAAAGTAACTGATATGAAGAAAGACCTTGAAGACGTAAAAGAAAATGATACTGCGGTAAAGAGTGACCTTGAAGAAATAAATGAAAATGTAGCTGACGTGAAAAAAGAACTTGATGACATAAAAGAAAATGATACTGCAGTGAAGCGAGACCTTGAAGACATAAAGGAAATTGTAACTAATGTAAAGAAAGACCTTGATGACGTTGAAGAAAATGTAACTGAAGTGAAGAAAGACCTTAAAGACGTAAAACAAAATAATTCTGCAGTGAAGAGAGACCTTGAAGTCATAAAGGACAATGTAGCTGATGTGAAGAAAGACCTTGATGGCGTAAAAGAAAATGATACTGCAGTGAAGAAAGACCTTAAAGACATAAAGGAAAATGTAACTGAAGTGAAGAAAGACATTAAAGATGGAAAAGAAAATGATGCTGCAGTGAAGAGAGACGTTGACAACTTAAAGGAAAATGTAACTGAAGTGAAGAAAGACCTTGATGAGATCAAAAGACGGCAAGGGGCAGGTTTGTTATTTTTTATTCTTAAATGTTTAATCGTCTAATGAAATTGACGTTTTGAGATATCTTTTGAAAGGCGGAGAAAAGAATATACAGGATAAAAACCAAATGCAATGAAACTTTTATGAATTACAAGTTTTCTTGTCAAAAGCAATAATTATTAAACGACATTCTTTTAATAAATATTTTTCTAAGGTTCCTGTCAATTAAAATCCGTGATAACTATCAACTCGTTTATTGTTAAGAATGTTTTGACAAATCTCCGCTTGTCGGTGTGACATTTTAAGTAATCCCCCCACCCACACACACACACAATTGCCAGAAATATCACCAATCTTACAGTTTTAAAACCAAAATTGTCTATTTCGAAGACTTGGTAAATATTTGAAATGTCATAATTTTTTTAATCAATTCCTCCAACTTTGTTAATATAATTCTTATGATATCTCACCGTAAATATTTAAAATGAGTCAGTGATCAAAATTTCAAGAAAATCTGAAAATGTGCCCCAGAATCTATTAATGAAACCTTAAATTCATACCATTTGTGAGTAGTTTGTCAAAAGATACATTCTTATTTCATGCTTTCCAGTGTTTTAATGTAATATATCAGATGATTATTTTCTTGATAAACCACTAGTGAAATTTATAAAAATATAATTTCACTGTAGCCGGACATATCTGAATGCGGTGAAAAGAATAATATAACTAAATGGAATAACGGGCAAAAATAAATGCCGTCATACGTAAATTTTGCATCTTTAGGAAAAGAATGTCATCATACATCATGTTAAAAACGTAACAAAATTAGAGAAATTTAACAGAAATATATTTCAAACTGGATGATGTGACGTCATATGTGATGTAATGACGTCATAAAGGAGAACGCGCGACGCTACGAGGCAAAATCAGTAAAAAAGTACTTAAAATTACTCAAAAAGCATGAAATAAAAAGAAAACATATTTGTTTTTTCATATAAGAATAAAATATATTTCATTTTTGAACACCAGCTTTTAAGTTTTCACTCTTGCTACGCCACTCTTAAAAATATAAGATTTAGTGTTCACTCAGTGAAATATATTTCAATCTCACATGCAAACAAAGAAATGTCCTCTATACATCAATCAATCTCAAGGATTATACGAGTTATAAATAACTATTGGATAATTACAACAATACGGATCAGTTTCTTTAAGCCTTCTGTCTTAAACATGGTCATAAAATGTCTTTAAATGAACTGTCCACGTTTGACAGTAATAAACAATCATTTAACCCTTTCCAACTGAAAATCCTTATTCATTTATTATTAATGTAAAACTTTGTTATTTGATATTCATGTACATAAATGAAGGGTTTCACCCTTTAAAATTAATTTAAATAATGTTATTTTATTTACACACCCCGAATAACAAAAGTTGTAAGAGGTGTTTAATAGCTTGACGCTGACTGTGAGGCCGTCTGGATGTTTGGCAATCTGTGTGTGCTTCTTTTCTGAAACCGCTGACCAAATTTCAATGCAACTGTTCATGATTTCTTCTTGTGCATATTGAAAGGAATATGAATCGACCAATCAATGAAATGGACATTTTGAGTCCTTAGATTTGTTAAAATTTGTTCTACTTGGCTTTCATTTGTTACTTATGTTTGTATTGCATTCATACTTTGACATAACAATCCTTTTAATGATACACCAGGCACAAATACCTTGATGTGATATTGACCTTAATTTGACATTGACCTTAATGATAAAAACATTGTGTTGAATTTTCCTCAAATATGTCATAATTTTGTACTTAATGAGTGGATAGATTGATAGAGTTCTAAATACATTGAATTTGAAAAAAAATGTTATTGTCGTGTTAAGCAGTTCCGGTCTAACAATTATCTTAAAATGACCGTTACAGGTTCGGCCAAATCATTGAGTTTTGCTAAAATTTGCCTAAGTT
Organism: Ruditapes philippinarum; assembly: GCF_026571515.1. Taxonomy (NCBI): domain Eukaryota; kingdom Metazoa; phylum Mollusca; class Bivalvia; order Venerida; family Veneridae; genus Ruditapes; species Ruditapes philippinarum. Next base: position 42,244 of record NW_026855502.1, on the reverse strand, counting down.
TGTAGTCAATGTGTATTAATCTAAGTAAGGCGGCAAATAATTAAAATTTCAAATATTTCGCCAAATTTTTGTTTTCATGAGTAGATTTGATTTCCGCATGCAGTATTCCGCTTCCAAAACTCGAAAATAAAACGCGGAATGGTTTCTGAATTCCGTATGGTCGAATACTCTTTTCACAAAATATACACAATTATGAAATTCCGCATATAACTTCTGGAAATCTGGGCTAAGGCTGACTCTCAACGAAACATTTTATTGAATTCTGTAAAATTATATTATTAATATATTGCACATACGTAATTATTGATATTTAGACGCAATGACATGTAAAAACGTATCCAAATACCAACTGAGTTAGGTCTTAATGTCTTTTTATCTTTATGAATTTTGCTACCACTTTGTTATAAATTGACGCATAGATAAAATTTTATCCAGGGTCAAACTCTCTTATCGAGAAATTAAAATATGATATTAGCTCAAATTAAAGGCCTTATCAATGTCTTTGCATTGATGTTATAGTCAGGTTTGGTATCCGCTAATGGTCGGTCTTATTTTAGGAATAACAGGTGTTTGCGAGGGCATTTGTCACATTTAGTGATGATGATATTTACTTATTTCAACATATTATTGTATCTTTATTTCATTTTTATTTTATAGCAGTGACAAGTAATGAAACTGATTCACAAGTACAAACAGAGGAGAGAAAATATCAAAATCACAAGAAGGGTAAGTTAATTTTGCACAACCATCATATTAAGTAAAACAATGCTCTTGAGTAACAGTCTGTCGTCAGTACAGTTCACCTTTCTCGGAGTATTGGAATTATTTAATTACGGAAAATAGAACATCATTCCCGCCTCCTTGCACCGTATGTAATATGTAATGATTGTAAGTTTTTGGTTACAATTAATGAGTTTGTTATTAATTGCCAGAAATAAAATAAATTGAAATGCCTCCATAAAATAATATCGAAAATAGATTGTCTAAACGTAGGTAAAGTAAATACCGTTGTCAGTTCATCAAAAAAGCTAACATCAAAAAGTCTGGAAAACAGAGCCCTTTTCCATGTCAGATTTTAAAATTCTATGGCAGGGGACAAACCTCTTAACAGGTAATAGGTACACTTTGCCGCGTCAATGTCCGAAACCATGTGATGAAACTGAGATGTAACACTTATTTAACGAAACAAAGGCCCTTATTATGGCAAGGCAAATAAAGTGCGGAGCTTTTTGTGTTTACTATTTTTTTTGTCCGTGGGCCCGGTTTTTAACAATCAATCCTTTCGATTTACAGCTAAAAATAAATTTGGATTCGAGAACTCCTTTCGATTTCTATTATGTAAAGTCATATTCCCCTTAGGTGATTCGCAGCATGTAATATAATTGAATGAGAAACGGAAAGCAGTATTGCTGTACATAAATCGAAAGCTACAAGTAACTAGAAGACCTTAACATTGTGAATGTCCGAACATCAATTTATTGTTTTGTGAACAGCGAATTAGACAAAAAGTGACAGTAAACATTTATAATAGCTACAATACTTTGAAATTTGAAAAGAAGTTTTTAGGATGGTATATCTGGCTAACATTTCTTTACTCATTTCGTTGTATTAACAGTCCAGGTGATTGTCACAGCTCAGTTATTCTTATAGGCTGAAACTCCATAAAGGGTTAAACTATCAGCAAGTGAAACAAAACTTTTGTAACATTTGAACGTGGCTGTGATATTACATATGATCAGCCAGAGAAGGTCGCGTAAAATCAGCTTTCCGAGTGAACTATTTTTAGCCTTTCGTCATCTCAAAACAATATCAGATTTTATGAATGAAATTCCTCACTGCTTTTTCAAATGTGGAGCTTATATAAAAGGGATTTTCTCAGTTTATTTTTTCTGCTACTAATAGGTTTAAAGAAAAGTTAATCAAATGTAAGTGTATCAATATTGTATAGCATAAATAATACAAATATATATTTACTTTTTGCAAGTTTATGCTGCACTAATTTGCACTGTTTTTGATTCAAATTGAAATTAACCTTTTGAATGACTTTTTTTGCGACAAATGACAAACAGACGAATTCAATCAAAAGGTCAGTTTTTAAATTTTAAATAAAGAAACAAGTTCACCCGGTTAAATTGGGGTTTTTTAAATGGGGGAAATTTAAAGAAAAAAAAAAAAAATAAAATTTTTAAACAAAGCATATATATGTTTGGGGGCCCTATAGCTTTTTTTCAACAATTTTTTTCTTTTGTTTTTTTGGTTACTATTTATTTTTTTATAAACCTGTATATTTAAAAAAACCCCCATTTTTTTTCAAAAAAGTTTAAATTTGTTTTTTGTATTTATTTTTTGTTTTGGGCAAAACCCCGCTTTTTGAACCACTTGTGACCATTTTGAACATTAGAGTTTAAAGGGTCGCGCCCCAAGCCCACTTTCGCACATAAACAAAAAAAAACCCTTAGGGTATACCAGCTTTTTTTTTGTTGGGGTTTTTAAAGGGAGTTTTTTTGAATTTTAAAGGGGTTTAAAAATTTTGGTTTTTAAAGAATTTCTATTTTGTTTTTTAAATGCAACATTTTAAACCATGAAATAAAATTTTAAATATCTGACCAGTTGGTATTTAAAAATTTTAAATCATTTTCTTTTTTTTGGGAACTTTAATTTACATGAAATGTACAAAATTTTCTTAACTTTGTGGGAAAACTCATACACATGTATGAAACTAAAAACTTTTTTTAAACTTTTTGTAAAAACTCATGCATTATAATTAGATAAAAAACTTCTGGAATGATCTTTATTATTAAAAGTTGCTAGATTTGTTACTGTGTAAATGGAAGATTTAACCCTAGAAACTTCTTGTTTAATATATATAGAAGACATTTTTCTTTCGAAATTACCTTTTAAGTCATCAAGTGATCAAATTAAAAGTATATTACCTTTTAAGTCAAAATTTGGATTTAAATATTCCTTGGATATAAAGTGAATTATTGGAGTTGGTTTTTTAAAAAAAATTTTTTGTGGGAATTTATTCTAAAGTGTTTTTTGGGGTTTTAATTTGGGTTTTAAAATTTGGGGCTTTTTAAAAAAGGATCTTTTCCAGGATCGATAAACTTTTTAAATTTTTCCCATTTTTATTTGGACTTCAGGAAATTTTGTACAAAAATTTGTTTTTTTTTTAAATTTTCCTTTTTTTAAATTTTTTTGGTTAAATTTGTTATTTTTACAATTTGTTGCGGGGGGTTTTTTCTCTTTAAACGCCTGGCTCGAAACAAAAAGGGGTCGTCCGGGAAAAATTTTTTTGGTTAAAATTTTTGGGAAAATTATTCCCCTTTATTTTACATTTTTTTTTTTTAAGGGTATTTACTAATCTGAGTTATACCCATTTTTTGTTCTTTTTAAGTGTGGCTTTTCAATTTTGATTTTTTTTAACACCCATATTTAATTTTAAAACCAGCAGCAAGCAGTCATGTCTTTTGGGTTTTAAAAAAAAGGTTTGTGGGCTAAACCCTTTCCCCGGGAGGTTTTGTTTTTGGTAAAAAAACTGATTTCCCTTAAATCTTGAAAAAAATTTTAATTTTTAAAAGAAATTAAATCTTAAAATGCTAAAAAAAAATTTAAAAATCTTCTGATTCATTATTTTTGTGGATAAAAGATATTTTTGGACAAGTTTGGCATTTTCCCTCACATTGTTAAAAAACACTCTAAAATTTCTGAAAAAAAATAAAAGAGCTTAAAACTTAAAATTTAAATTTAGACAGTTAGAAAAAAAAAGGGAAGAAAGACTTTTAAAAAGAAAAAAAAAGGGGGAAGAAAAAAAAGGGAAAGACGGGTTTGAAAAAGAAAGGAAGAGAAAAAAATTAAAGAAAAAAAAAGGAGAAGAGAAAAAATTAAAGAAAAAAAAGGAGAAGAGGGAAATTTCGTTAAAAAATGAGAGAATTAGAAATCAAAGAGACCCAAAATCATTTTTGAAAAATAGAATAAATTAAAAATTTTTAATTGGAAAAAAAAAATTTTTGGGGCTTTTTCCCAAACCTTTTCCAAAAAAAAAAATTTGATAAGTATTTTTCCTTTTTAAAAAAGGTTCCCTAAAAATTTAAAAAAACCCCAAGAGAGAAACTGGACTTTAAATTTTTTACAGAGCGCCCTTAAAATTGGAAAAAGCTCGTAAAATCTATAAAAACAATTTAAACCAAATTGAACAAACCCTCAAATTTTATGATAATGAAAAAGGGAATTTAAAATTTCTTAAAGGTTATAAATTTTAAGTCCCCAAGAGGATACAGGCAAAAAAAAAATTTAAGAAAAAAATTTTGGGTCAAACCAAATTTTGGGCCAAGGGGAAAAAGAACAATTTTTTTAAATCGGGGGGGTGTTTTGTCTAAAAAAAAAAAAAAAATCATAAAAAAGCTCAGACGCTAAATTTTTGGTTTTTGAAAAATTTTAAAACGTTGAAATTCACCTGAGTTAAACTTTTTAAAGTTTAAAAAAAACAGGTAAAAACCTTTGGGAAGAAGTTTGGCCCCGCCCAAACTGATTTTATTTTTAAAACCCACAAAGTCTCATTTCTAAGAAAAGGGGGAAGTCCACCCCCTCACATTTTAATTCCAAGTTCATTCTGGAAAATTTTATCTGGCCCCAATCTAGTCATTTAAAAAATACCCCCAAAACCCAAAAAGTCATCTGATACACAAAAAGGGGCATGTCCCTTTCTCGCCCTCCCCATGAAATTTAAATTGCAAGAAACGGGAACATTTTAAATTTCTGATTGCTTTCCCAAAAAAGGAGGAAAACCAACAACGGATAAAGGCCAAACCCACGGGTCTTCCCACTTCAAGGTCTGAACCTCAGTCTTTTTATTGATAACAATCCCAATTTTGAGGAAGCCCAAGTCTGATTCTATAATGGAGTTTTTATAAACCCCTTCCCCTTTGGAAAGGTTCCGTTTTCACTTATGGGTGTTTACCGCCCACCTACTCCTTTTAAGAAAAAACACAGGAGCTTCTTTTAATTTACAAAATTTTTCTCAAATTCTTTTTTTAAAGCAGATACACTGCCTTTTTTTTGAGAAGACTTCTTCGGGATCTAGTGTCCTTTTCCCAGGGTGTAAAAGTGGGGTTTTTTTTTTAAATTGTCCCTCTCCACAATTTTTATTTTGGTCCTCAGTTTTGGTAACTGGGCCGTGGCTGTATTAATTTTTCCTTATTTTTAAAAGGGTTTGTTCATTTTTTGGGGGGAAAATGTTAAAGCTGGAGAAAAGGGTAGGGGTTAACCATTGTAACTAAACACTCCTTGTGTGGAATAAGATCCCCTGCCCCCCCTTTGGGTCCCAGGAAATTTCCCTGATTTTTTCCCCTTAAATGTGAAAATTTTACTCGAGCTAGGGGCTAAAAAGGGGCCATTTTCAATATTATTCTTTTTTATGGTCAGTCCTTTTAAATTAAAGAAAAAAATTTTTTCCCCTTTTTCCCTCCTACTCTCCCTGAAAACTCAGTTTTTTCCAATATCTGATTTTCTTCACCAAGATTTTAAAATCAAGGTAAATGAAAAAAACCCCCCTGCCCAAGGTCCGCTTATCCAGGAAAAAAAAATGACCCTGAAAATTTTCAGTCCTTTATCAAAAAGGCTTTTAGGGGTAAAGGGCTTACAATTTCCCTGTTTTTTTGGGTGAAAAAAATGGGTTTTTAAAATGAAGAAAAGGGGCGACCCCCCGGATTTTCCTTTTGCTGAAAAAGGAGTGGCCCTTGTAAATCCCCATTTTTCCCTTCAATAAATTTAAGTTTGGCTTCATGAAAACCATGGAGGTCCATTTGGGGTGTTAAAAAAACCTTACCATTTTTTTTTTTTTTGGGGCCCGGCAGATGTATCAAAGGTACTGTAAATTTTGTCTACTTGTCAAAAGGGTTTGGGAAAAACCTAAATCAGACAAAAACCTAAGCTCATTTAACAGCCTTTTTTCCCGAAAATTTTGATGCCCTTTTGGGTAAGTTTTTAAAATTGATTTGTGTAGGTCCTTTACCAAAAAAAAATCGGGTTTCTCATACTTATTAACTTTTAAAATTTTGGGGCTTCTACGCCTTCCCTGAAGCTATTCCTTTAAGAAATATTAAAGCCAAAACTATTGTAAAGGCTTTGTAAATTTTTTTACATTTTTGGGGTTTTAACCAAAATCATTTAAGCCCGATCAAAGGGCCCAATTTTTAACCCCCGGGTTTTTTCCAGAAAGGTCATGCTGAGTTGGGAAATTTATTTCAAAAATAGGACTTTAAAGCCTTCCCCCTGAAAGCCCAAGGTCCCTTTAGAAAGTTTTTCCCACCAACTCTAAAAAAATATGATTAGGTCATATTTTTTTTTCACTGAAAAAAAAACTGGGATGAAGGCTTTCCATTTTTTTTTATTTGCTGTAAAAAAAAATCTGTTAAAGGAAAATCTCTTGTTAAAGGCCCTTTTAAAATTATTTATTTGGTTACCTGTCCCAGGACCCTTAAAACCCCTAAAAAGAGAAATTCCGGGTCTGAAGAAAAACATATCTTTAAAATTTTGCTTCAGTATGTAATCAGTTTTCCGAAATGGGTTTGGAAAAAATGCATGTGAGGTACCCTAGGGTTTTTAAATTTTAAAAATAAACACAAAAGAAAAATAAAAATCAAGGTAGGGATGAAAAAAGTTTCAGGAAAAAAGTTTTAACCTGGTGATAGAGTACTTGCTTTTTTTTACCTAAAACCGGGAAAAACCTTTAAACGGGCCCAAGATATTTTGGTCCTTAAAACTTTTGAAAAAAAAAGTCAGGGGACCTTAATTATTTTTTTAATATTTCCTGGGGGGAAAGCAAAAGCAAAATTTTGTCATAAAAAATTTTTAAAAAGAAATTTTTTGGGGACAGAAAAAATTTAGAAAATTAGAAAACCCTATATTTTTTTTGTTAACTCTGTTCCCCCAAAATCAATGTTCAATTTTAAAATCTAATAGGTTTTAAAAAATTTTGAAAAGCCCTGATCCTGGTTCGGGCAAAGTTTTAAAAAAAACTTGATTTTTTCGGGAAAAATCTGGATAAAAAAACTTGCCCCATTTTTAAGAAACCGTCAAAAACGAGATGAACTGAAACAGTTTATTTATGAATATGAAAAATTTTTTCCCCTGATATTAAAAACACGAACTGACAAAATCATCTTTGCCCGCATTTCTTGAAAAATCTGAACCAATAAAACAGTACCCAAATATAAAAAATCCTGTAAAAAAAAAATTAACCAAAAGAAAAAAGAATTTCAGAAATTTATTGGAAAAATAAACTTTATTGCCCCCAAAAGTCAAAAAAAATTTAAAACAGCTCTCCATGTATTTTTTGAAACGGAAATAAAAAGGGGGAAAATAATGAATGTGTACAGATTATCGAAAAGTGAACTCTGTAAAAAAACTGATTCTTTTCCTGTACCAAAAGAATTGATGACTTTTATTGAAAAAAAATTGGGAAAAACCCAAAGGTTTATGTAAAAAGTTTGATCCTTCTAAAAAGGTTTCGGGCAAGTTCCATTTAACTGAAAAAGGGGCTAAAGAAATTCAGCCTTTGAAAACCCCAAGAGGGCTTGTATCAATATAAAGTAAAGCCCTTTTTGGGGTATGAAAAACTCACCAGCAGTTTTCCCCAAGAGGTTTATAAACTTTGGGTAAAAATCTGGGTCAAAACACGGATGTGACGCCATACATTGATGACGCAAAACACTACTCTGGAAAGAATGGGAGGAACATTTCAAAAACCCAAAAAGAAACATATTTTGACCGACTTAGTGAAAGCCAAATTGACAGTTTTAAAATTTTCAAAAAACAATTTTGTCATGCAATTTTAAAAATTTTTAAAGACATGTAGTGGGACAGGGGGAAAAATTAAAAAAATAGAAGGGTAAGGTCAAAGCTTTTCTCTAAATTTCCTGTGCCACTTGTAAAAGAAACTGATGGGGTTTTCTTGGGATGGCAAAGGGGATTATAATAAAATTTTTTTTAATAATTTTTTGGTTATTGTAGAACCATTGAAAAAATTTGCTTAAAAAAAAAAAAAAATTCCAAATTTTGGGAAAGAAAAAGGTTTAAAATTGGCATTTGACAAGGGCCCGAAAACCCCTACTTTAAAAGTGCACAAGTTTCTTGGCACCAAAATTTTAAAAACACTTTAAGTTAAACTGTTTTTGATGCCCAGTTTTTTTACATAAAAATGCTGAAGTGTAAAATTTATTCAAAGGGGAAAACAAAAATGGTTTTTGACCCTCCTGTTTGTTTTTTTTCTAAAAAGTTTTAAAGAACCAGAAAAAAATTTCTCTACTATAAAGAAAGAGTGCCTGCTCTTATTTTTGCTAATTTTAGCATTTTGAATTTTTCTAACTTCTTAAAATTGCCCCGTTGTTGTCTTTATGATCACAATCCCCTCACTTTCTTGCATAAACTTAAAAAAAAAAAAATCAAAGGTTTTTGAAAGGGGGAGCTTATTTTTTTAAAAATATATTTTTGACATTAGACACATTTAAAAGGGGAAAAATAAAAATTTTATCCCCGATCACTTTTAAGTTTTTCTTAAAACTTTTTATTTGCAGTATTTTAAAAATTTTAAAAATTTTTATGATATGATTGGAAATTTTTTTTTTTTTTGTTTTGTTGCTTTTTGTTTTGTAATAGGGAATTTTTTATTTTATTAAAAAATTTTGGGTTTTTTTTTTTTGTTGTTTTTCTATTTTTTTGTAAAACAACATTAATGAAATTTTATAAAATTTTTTTTAACATTTCCCCCCATGTTATTTTAAGTTACATTGTTTTGAATTTAAAGTAAAAAAAATAAAATTTTTTCATTCATATTTCTTTTTCTTGAAAAGGGGAATGTTATGTATGCCAAAATAAAAATTTTTAAAAATAATTTTAAAAATCTGACCAAAGTTTTTTTTGGGATTTTCAATATTATCATTGTTCTAAAATTTTTTTGAAAAATTAACTACATGTATGTAATAAAAAACTTTCCCAACTGTTGTAGAAAATCATACACAAGTATGAAATAGAAAAACCCTTCCCCAAACTGTTTTTAGAAAACTCATGCATATATTTTTAAAAGAAAATTCTGAAAAGACTTTATTATTTAAGTTAGCCCCAGTTAAAGATTACTGTAGTAAAAAGGAAAACTAATTTCCCAGAAAAATTCTTAAACTTAAAAATATATAGAAGACATTTTTTTCTTTCGTATTCCTTTTTAATCATCAGTGATCTATTAAGTCCCTTTAAATTACCTTTTAAAAAATCAAAATTTTTTAATTTTGGGGTATTATTCAAATTGGATATAAAGTGAATTATTGGAGCTTTTGGGTTTTAAAAAAAATTATTCTTGTGGGTTTCATTGTGGGAATTTTTTTTTCAAAATATTCTTTGGGGGTTTTTCTTGGGTTTAACTTGCTATTCAAAAAGGGTCATTTTTAGGATCAGATAAAAAATTTTAAAATTTTTCATTTTTATTTGGACTTCAGGTATTTGTAACCCCAAAATTTTTTTATTTTGATTTTCCTTTAATTTTAAATTTTTTTGTAATAAATTTTTTTGTTTTTACAAAATTGTTGCGGGTTTTCCCTTTTTCGTTTTCCCTGGCTCGTAACAGTTAATAATTTTTGGGTTTTAATCTTTTTTAATTGATTTAAAATTTTCATGCTTTCCCCTTGGGGGCTTAAAAACTTTTACAAAGCATAGAGTTTTTAATGAAAGACCCTTTTAGCGAAAACGTGTTTTTTTTAAAATTTAATTTCCGTTTTTAAAAATTTTTTTGGGTTTTTTCATTAAAAGCCCCCCGTTACAAGTTCCTGTTACCAAAGGAGGGGGGATGTCTCAAAAATTTCCTAAAATCCCTTTTTTGCATTGTTTTTTTTTCCAAACTAAACTGATTTCAAAAAATGCTGCAAATTTTTCAATGGAATTTGGAAAAGGAGTAAATTTTGCTTATATCCTTTTATTGGATGGCCCCTTTTATGCTTTTTCATCGATGCTTTTCTTTTTATATTTATGGGTATACTATTTTCGGAAAAATGCAAAAAGGGCATTTTGAAAAATAAAGTCAAAAGAAAATTTGGGGGTTTTGGTTTTTAACATAGGATTTAAATTTTTTACCAGGATTTTGTTGTTGATATTTGTAGAAATTTAAGGATTAAAGGTAAAAGAAAATGTACTGTTTTTATATTTTAATCATTTTTGTTACTTACTACAGTAGTGACAAGAACAGAAAAACTGCTGCAAAATAAAAAGTCCCTGTCACATTACATTTTCAAACTTGTGGAAATCTTTTTTGATTCAATGGAATTATTTCCCTTTCCGGAAGGCATCAAATGAAAACATATTTTTTTTAAAAATTTTATATCTCATCCGTCTCTTTATGGGCAATACATGTAAACGAAAAAGTAAAAATGATGCAAAAAAATGATTTACCAAAAAAATTTTGGGGAAAAAAGGGGACAGATTTCTTAAAATCTGGAAATTTCATAACAAAAAGACCTTGGTTGCCGTTTTGGGGAAAGATTTTCAAGGTATCTGTAACACACATAATGAAGGGGCATTTTTTTTGGGAACGCTTCTCAATTTTCTGCATTTCCCCGCCAAATTTTGTACTTTAATTTGTATAGTTAACAATATAACGGTAATTTTTGGGGCCCCTGGTTTGGGGAGTGGGATAAAATAAAAAAGCCTCTGGTAGCAAAGGGAAAATAACGGGGAATTTAGCCTTGGGTAAGTGGAAGAATTAAAATAAACTACTGTATCTGCCCCCCAAGTTTTGGGAAAAATAACAGTTTTTTTAAGCCTTTCGGTGGTTTATAGAAATATATCGGTGAATAAAAATGGTTTAAATTTTACTGTTTAAAAAAAATTTAAAATTTCCACTTTTTATAAAATTTTTACTGTTTTGAATTTTAAACCCCTTACGTTGTTCAGTGAAATAAACCCGCGTTTTACAAATACTGGGGTTTCCAAATTAAAGACGTGAAGTCGTTAAAAAGCTCAGGTTTTTATTATTATTTTGGGGCGCTTTTTTGGTTTCAGTTTTGGTTAAAAGTTTTTTTAAAAAGTTTATTTGCATATAATAAAAAAAAATTTGTTTTAGTTTAGTGTAAGATCGAAATATAATTTCACCTTGTGAACACCAAAAGTCCAAAATTTCACTCGTGGTGGCCCCCTCGTGAAAAATACCTTTTTGGGGCCCCTGGTAAATATTTTCCGGGGCAACCGGGAAAAAACAAATTCCTCTATATCTACTTATCCCGTCAGGGAAATTGGAAAATAACAAAATTTTCGAAATGCCCTGCAAAAAGTGGGGGAAAAATAACAGTAAATAAAAAACACAAAGGGTTTTGGGGGGTAACAGTAAAAAATAAGAAATCCCCAGGAAAATAAAATGGGGTTAAACCCGGAAAAAGGAAGGTAGCCGGGGGAAAAGTTTTTTAAAACCAAGGGAGATTTTTTTACTGTTACCCCCCAAAACCCCCTGTGGGTTAAATTTTTTTTTTAACCCCGAAAAAAAATAAATGTGAAAAGAATCCCGAATTTTAAAATAAATCTAACTGTAACAAAAATAAAACGCAAGGGGGGAAAGCAAAACTAAATTCCCCTTTAACCCTTGGGAAGTTTAAATGTACTATAGGGCCTAAAAATTGAAAAAGGCTGTTTTTCTTTTATTTTTTTTAGGCAAAATGAAAGAAAATTTTTTAAAATCATAAAACATAAAATAAAGTTTATTGTTCCCGGGTTGGGAAATTAAGTCTTTTTAAACCAAATTTTTAAAATAGCATAAAAACTTGGAAACAGCTTTGGTGACACTAAATTTGGTTTTTAAAACCCCACAACCCTTAACCCTTTCTGACATCTGAAAAAACCCAAAAAAATTTTAATGCCTTCTGTGGGTTTTTATTATTAAACCTCTGTCAGGGAAAGTTGGATATAAAAAGTATTTATGTAGCATTTTAACTGAAAATGTAAAAAAAGTAATTTTTTCCCCAGATGAATTTTGAAAGAAAAATGTGGTTGATTTATATATTTTTGAAAAAAACCTAAAACCCGGTTTTAAATATAAGTCAATCAAAATCATAGAAAAAAAAATAAATTCAGCAAATGAATATTTTTTTTATTTTGGGGATTTTTAAAGGAACTTTTTTCCAAAAAGAGAGGGGGGGGGGGGAATCAAAAAACTATAATTGTTATTTTATATACATTTTGTAACCTCAAAAAGGGATTTTTAAAAAAAATATTAAAAAAAAACCAAAACCCCAATTTTTTACTATAAAATACCATGACTATCGTGGCGATTTTGGGGGCCATTTTGGGGTTTTCCTCCAAAGACCTCGCAAGCGAAAAGTCGAAAAATTAAACAATTTAAAAAAGCGGGGGCCCCGGGGTGAAAAAGTAGCCCAATTAGCGGGGGCGGCTGACGAAAAATTGCCCCCCGGGGCCCCCGCCTAATAAATGTGTTTTTACCCCACGACCACGGGCCCAAAAAAAAAACCCGAGAATTTAAAAATTAAAAGGGGCGAGTTGCCAAGCGAAAACACGCCCAAAATTTTGGGGGTTTCGGGCCCAGGCAAAAAATAAAACTTCGGGGGCCCGCCCCCGCTTTTTAGCGTGGGTTTTTGGCCCCCCCAATCCTGCTAAGGAAAAAAAGAATGTCACAAATTTGTTTTCCCTACCCTGACGCAAAAACACTAGGTTTTCATTACTATAACCATTACAAGGAAGGGCTAAATTTTTCATGAAACTATAAATTTGTATAAAATAATAAGATTTTTTTTTGGGGTTTAATTTTTAAAATTCACTGTAAATCAGATTTAGTGGATAACAACAAAAAAATTCTAAAACTATTAAAAACACAAAGTATAAACATTTCACTTGTATTAATTTAACTAGCATAAATTTAAAATGGACGCAAGTGTTTTTTTTTTTTTTTTTTTTTTTTTTTTTTTTTTTTTTTGTTTTAAAATTTCGATCAACCCGAAGGAAAATAATAATTTATGTTTTTCAGATTTAAAACTCACTATTTTTTTTTTAAAACTTAAGAGTAAAAAAATTGTCCGAAACCCAACCCCAAGTTTTCCCGGGAAAAAATTCCCCAATTTCAAATAATTTTTTATTTAAACAAATGGGTTAATGGTAAGCGTTTTAAAAAATATTTAAAAAAATACCGGGAAACTTTATGTTTTAAAAAGGGTTTTTAAAATTGGTTTTAAAAAATTTAAGGGAAAGTCCCAAAAGACTTCCCGATTTCAAAAAATTAACAATTGAAATAAATTCCCAATATTTAGTAAAAAGTCAGTTCTTTCAAAGTATATTTTAATGAAAAAATGAACCGTTTTTCCCGGGAAAATTTGTGCTTTATATACAGTCTGGGGGAATTTAAAACAAGGGACTTTTTTCCCCAAAGTTTTGATATTTGTATATTTAATAAAACTGTGAATTTTCTATTACGAAAAATGCAATAAATTGCCAGGAAAGTTTCATGAAAAATAAATTTCCCCTAAGCTGTGAAAAATTCATACCGGGGTCTCGATCGGTAGATTTAAATGATTTGGTGCCGTTCCCGGTTAGCTAAATAGGAAAAAACTTTAGACTGTAAAACGAGCGAACCCCGGTTCGATTCCTGAATGATGGGATACTTTCGTTGTTTGGTTTTTTATCAAAATCCTTTTTAAAAGTCATAGGTTGTACTTTTTCTTTTTGCCTGTACAAAGTTTTTACTTCCTTGCAAAAGTGAAGGGGAAATATACCCAAATCCTTTCAAATCAAATTTTCACTGAAAGTTTTTTTAACCTGTACAAAGTTATTAAATTCCTTGCAAAAAGTGAAATAAAAAAATGAATTTATACCTACCAAAAAACAAAAACGATGGTTGAACTGTGATCTGGTTTAAATTAAAAAGTGGCTGACTTCAAATAAAAATACATAAAAACTGATAAAAAAAAGATTTTTTCGGAAACCCTTTAAAAAAACAACAGGGAAAAAATGCAAAAAACTCACCATCCCCCCCGCCAGGGACCGGCCCTGAAACGGTACTCAAATTTTCCTCAACGCAAAATGGCCCAGAATCAATGAAAGACAAGAAAATAATAACAATACTTAACAACAATGCCAACAACACTTATTAAGCGTTAATCGTGTGTGCTAACCCAACGTATCGAATGTCGGTGCGACATTCAAGCTAAATTTTTCCTATTCCAAATATACTGAGAAGCGATAATTAGAAAATGATCAAAATGAGATTATGCCGAAAAGAAGTGCCTCTTTGGCAAAAATAATAATTAAATGCCATTTGCTGTGAAGCGATAATTAGAAAATGATCAAAATGAGATTCTGCCGAGAAGAAGTGCCTTTTTGGCAAAAATAATTATTAAATGCTTTAGCTCTTTAAGCATTGTATCTAACAATTAACGTTATGCAATACCCTGTTTTGAAATACATCAAAGAGCACGTTTTTGACATAAAGTTCACTAACTGTCTGCAATACAATATTCACAGATTGCCATGTTGAATTGAGATTTACTTACATTATAATGTACACATTTCTACCGTGCAAATATAAAGTCAGTCAATGATTATTTCTTTAAAGATAATAATGCTCAATATTTGAAAAAACCTGGTAATATTACTATACAGTCTCTTTTGCAATGTAAATAAAAAAATCAGAAAATGTGTAACGTTTTAAACCCCACAGACGGTAGCTTAATTTCGATGATAATAGAATGATGCATCGGTCAGATCCACTATTACGGTGTTAAACCGTTCATTCATCTTTTTTTCCCGTAAATACAAAGTTTATTCATTTTTTGTTTTCAAATAAGACATATTTTCATAATAATGATAATTTCATAGATTTCAATTAATTTCCGTGATTTAATGCATTTCGTATTTTACTCAAGAACGAGCGTAGCAAAGAATAAATTTATGAAAATAGACGACGAGTCGCATTTTCTTCCGGAATAGACATGTTTATTTTAAAAATTAAGTTTGTTGTGAATTAATGTTTGCATAAGGTGTTCCTAAGGTGTAACATGAAGATTAATCATTTTGATTTACGCTGCAATTTTCCTACAAAACTTTCATTTGTGGCTGTTGGCTGGAATTAAGAAGCGACAGTGGTGATAGTTAAAATATAAAGTAAAACTATCGGTGGAATTAAACTGGTTATCGTGATGAGGTGGCTGTTGGTTAGAGGTGGCCGTTAGGGGGGCGGTCACTGAACTCTAATGATACTTTTGATTACCTCTTCTACAAACCAATTTTTAAATTTAGCAGGTGAAATGCAAAAAGTCAGTTTTAATGAAACAATAATATATGGACTGCCAAGTTGATTGCCGACGATATGTTTTTTTAATTTACAGGCTCATATGATTACGAAGTTAGTGATCGTAGATAAATTGAGTGATCATAGATAATTGAGTCTGTAAGTAGAATAATTCATTGATATAACCATTTCTAGAAATTGAAAGTCTGTCTTAACATTATTTGACGTCTGCTTTACGATCATCCTCGTGGAAATATAACAAATTGACAATGAAATACATGCAAGTGACCACATATTAAGTTAACTAAAATCAGACATTTACTGCTTTTTCAAGTCAGGTCAAAGTCAAGTAAATTTTATTTATAAGTCGGATACATCAACAATAAACATAAGCTCTGATGAGCTTTTTACAGCGACTACAATAATATAAAACACGTGTTTAAGATATGATAAATGACAAAAATGGTTATGATAAAATAAGACAAATAGCATTGCATTAACAAATAGAGTATACAAACAGCACTGTACTAGCATTCATCAATAGCATACAAAAGTAAGAGGTAATACATATTAGATCTAATAAAAAAACCATTAATATACATACTTAAAGTTAAGATCACACATCACAGCTTATATAAGACACATAAACATTTAAGCAGAGGAACATCAGGCATACATACATACAATAAAATGCATTGACAAACCAACTTATAAAAAGAGCAAATTATATATAAATAAATAAAACATGGTTAGGACTAAGCAATAGAAAGACAAGGTTAAAATATGCATAATGAACATCAATCCTGACATTAACATACACACAAACATTCAAGTTATACCTGTATATAAAAGATGATACATAGCACATAAAAATAGAAATAAATCTATTACAATAAAAGCACACAAAAGCATAGCACTTAAAAATAGAATTAAATCTATCACATTAAAAGCACACAAAAGCAGTCTCATATCAAGCACAGTGATAAAACAAATGCAAAGCAAAAGTAACTAAAAAATTGAAACATCCAGCATGTCGCTGCCAACATTTTGGTTTTTTTTTTCTTTTTTGATGATGTACATGCCGTTATGTGGTATTACATGAAGTACAGGAGCAGTTCTCCCTTGCCAAAAGTATTTATCAATGATCTAAAATGGTTAAAAGATGAAGTTTGTCTAAAATTATCTGGAAGTTGATTCCAAAGTTTGGCAGCGGCATACCGGAAAGATTTTTTACCATATCTGTCAGTTCTGTAAAGGTACCTCAACGATATTGGTGTGTCTAAAATTATATTTCGAATGTTTAAGATGTAGTAAATCATTTAAATAAACATGAGACATATCATTTAGAATTTTGTATGTTTCTTAAAGCAATTGCTCTTAATCTCCTAACTTTCAAAGAAATAAGGCCAGACTTCTCAAGTAATTAATCATAGTTACTGTTAAAATCATCATAAATAAATCTCAAAAGCTCTTTCCTGAATTTTTTTCTATTTTCCTAGTGTTTTTGATTCATTGGTAAAATGCCAAGTAAGAGGACAATAAATTAAATTTTGACATGACAAAAGAGTAGTATATTGTGAGTCTGCTTAACCCTATTAAGATGTTTACCAATTCTCTTTAGTACATTCAGTTTGTTTAGAGGCTTCCTACATAATATTTGACACATGTGAATTAAAAATTTTAAACATAAAATCTAAGTTTACACCAAGCAGCTTTACTTCATCATCACATTGATATTTCTATATTTTTGAATTTAAAATTAATTTTCTGCTGGTGGGTTTTTCTTCCAAGAGCTATTGCCTGGAACTTCTCAGGGTTAGCCTTCATTTGATTTTTTGAGAACCAGTCTATCAAAGTTAAACTATCTTTTTCTAAAGTGCAAACCAATTCTGTTTTACAAAGTGCTTGAGTAAGAAAGAGTGTTATCATCCGCATAATTATACAGTTGACTTTTATTTATGAAAAGGAAAAATGTCGTTTATAAAAATATTAAACAAAATCGGTCCAAGTATTGAGCCTTGTGGGACGCCTTTAATTATGTTTTGATAATCACTACATATATTTCCTATCTTAACACATTGTTCTGGCCTATTAGACAGATAACTTTTATATAAGATTTTCAGTGATTGTTTCAGACATACCATAAAATTTCATTTTAAGTAATAATAAATCATGAGGCAAGCAGTCGAAGGCTTTGAGAGATCCATTAGGATAGCTGCCAGATTACTGGTTTTTAATCCAAGAAATACTTCCAGTCTTCAACAATTTTTAAAAGAGCTGTATTGCAACCATAACCAGGTCTACAAAGCACTAAGAAAAGGGATTAAAAATGTTTATCAAGAATGTGTACATCAATTGTTCCATAAATGGCTCTCTCAAAAACCTTAAGGACATTACAGGTAAAAGACTGGACTGGGTCTGTAATTTGCTCCTTGTCTAAAATACTATTTTTCTTATGAAAGTGGTAAACTTAGCTTTTTTTCATATTATCTGGACAATAACGATACTTGTATGCGATCTATTTATCATATCTGTTAGGTGGGTTGGGTAATAACAGGAGAGGCAATTTTTTTTAACATTTTAACTGAAATACTATCATAGCCTGTAGCCTTTTTGATACTCATATTTCCCTATTTGTTTTTTTTGAGAGACAAAAAATTTTCAGAAACAGGTTTATAAATCTAGGGTTCATCAGATTTATTAGATTTTCCCTTTTATTTTACTTACACTTAAAATGCTACATTCAAGGTTTCATTTTTTATCAAACCAATATTTTTTTTCAACTTATATTAAAAAAACAATTTAAAAAAACCCTTAAATAATTTTTCCCGAAAACAGATAAAAAGGGAAAATCATTTTCAAAATAGTACAAAGGGGTTTTTTGGGAAGGTTTTACCCCTTTTTTGGGGTTTTTAAAAAGGGTTTTTTTTTTTTTCCCAAAAATCAGACTGTTTACAAACTTCCAGAGCATTTTGTCCAAAAAAAAAAAATTTTTTAATTGATTTTTTCTTGATTTTAGTGACTAAGGGTTTTTTTGGGGTTGCCCTTTAAATTTTCCCAGGTTTAAAAACTTTTAAATTTTTTTTTTTCTTAGGGTACTTAAATTTAAAAAATCAATTTTTTTTTTTATAAATAAAAATTTTTCTCAAAGTAGATTTCATGTAAGGGGCAGGCTGTAGAGGCTTTTTCCTTTGTTTAATAGGAGCATGTTTGTCAAAGGTTTTTGTCATTAACAATGAAAATTTTTCAGAAACTTGATCTAGATTTTCCTCTGTATTTTTTTTAGTCAGATTTTTAATGTAAAAACATTTAAATCAACGTGTCTAATTGGCTCTTAATTATCGACTTAATTAGTAAAATAAATCACTTTTAGAATCTACAGTCAGTACGTAGGTGTGACTGGAAATCGGCGTGCGCGCTTGTTAATTTCATTTTCGACCGGATGTTGATGTCTACGCTCTAAATAATGAAATAAAGTAACCATCTTTGACCTCGAACGTGTCCGTGTACGACTGAGTCCCGAATTACGGTCGAAAAATGGCACAGTGGGAAAAAGTATTTCTGAATTCTAATTATTCTTGTTTAAAGCCATTCCAAAGGGACATGATATTATATTCAACAGCTCAGTTCTTAGTCAATAATTGTCAATAATTGTATTAAATTACTTAGCAACTCATTCAAACTCCTATATGTACTTCATTATTTTTTACACCGCGGGAAAAATCAGGAGAACTTTAACGAGTTTTATTTTCCGTCAGTTTGCATTAATGCGATGGCCTTTAACCTTTTTTCGTGCCATTTAATTTTTAAAAGCTAAAAATAGATTAAATGACATATGCCATTTGATAATTGCTCGCGAGCTGCCTCTCCACATGAAATAGCAATCAAATTGTGTTTGTTGCTGTTCATCCAGTTCATAAAACTCCAGACGAGAGCTGGAAAATATGGATTTGATACTTGTCTTGTTTTTTTCTGCAAATCTGTAACTCAGGCCCCAACGAGTGGGGATGTGCGGGGAAACGCGGGTAAATAAAACAAGATTTTTTATGTTTTCTAGAAGAAAAGTATATAGTGGCCAATTGTCTGTCTGTCCGTCACTGTTATCTCTCTTTTCGATGTTTGTCCGGATAATAACTCCCCAACAATGCTAATTCTCGCTTCAAGCCGCTTTTGCGTTACACGTCATTTCACAGTATATCAACTGGTACGCTACAACAATGATATGCTGTTTGAGAAACCAGTAAGGTGTTTCTTTTGAAACATTTTCTTTGTTCCGCCTGGTCAATGCCATTGGTTTATCGTGGTGCACAACAACATGTTTAAGGTTTAGTTTTGAGCATAAAGCTGAATTTATTCCGTCAGAAGACTTTTTATAGTTGATCTGTTCAAGTATTCTGCTAAATGGATGGCAGTATGTTGAAGAAATAAGACTTATAATTAAATTTTCATTTTTCATCCTTTGATTTGATAAAATGTAAATTAGAATCTGATTAATTACTTTCAGTGAAAATAGTAATGTATTGAATCATATGTTAAGATTATTGTCCATTGAAAATTTGGGTCGTTATAAGTTTTGTTGGTGTGTAGAACAACTACTAGATCAAAATGATGATATCTAAAACATCTTTAAGAGTGGTTAACGCTTCGGACAAATATATATACACTGAACAAAAGTTCTAACCGATCACCCTGAGTTTTCGCTCATATATGAAAAAGAATAAAACCAATAGAGCCGACTTTTATTTTGTTTCGAAGAGAATGAACACATTGAGAATAATAAAGTTATAACATTTTCTATTTAAATAATAATTTATCGATATTAAAAAAAATATTGTTATGAACAGCCACTCACCTGTCTGATAGAGGCTCCAGCATTCAACATTCCAACTGCTACGGCACGATCCTGCATCGATATTCGTGCCATGTTTTATGTTTTTTCACTTATAAAGTTAACAAGGATTTATGCAATGTAAAATTAAATACTCACCACGCTCTGCACGAACATTTCGTGCCAAAATGTGTAATCCGTGCCCTGTCTCCCGCGTGAGTGCATGGAACCGTATTAAATTATTTTTCTTTCCAGAAATCGGTAGAAAATGACACAAAAATCACCTCTGCAAAATTTTATAAGGATCTATTGACCCGTTATAAAATAATCAAAATTTAAAAAGTGATCGGTTAGAACTTTTGTTAAGTGTATGTATTTTGTTTTTAATTTAATAATCACTATCCGCATGGGTTCAAACCGTGTCAGAGGCAAGTGGTTGATTCCTTGATCAAGAAACTTTACACTCGTTGGTAACTAATAAGTGATTCAAAAGCTTTTGTCTATAAGCTTAAAACTTCCTTTAAAATCATACTAAAATAAATTCTGTATAAACCAACTTTACTGTCGCACATTTTATAGGAACGATAGTAACTGTTGTCTGTCATTCTGCATCAAGTTATATATCAAGTTGTACCCCTTTGACATTTTGTTTTTCATTGTTAATATAAGGTAGCTAAATCTTTCAAAGTGACATCATGGCCATCCAAAATTAAATTGTGAGTGTTCAGGTAAAATTAAAATAACTTTACATTTTGTGTTTTCACATTTTTAATAGTGATACTCCAGGAATCAATAGCATCCGTGACCTTCATGAATATCTATAAATATCTATAATAAAGTGTGACAGTCTTTATATTTTGGCAAGTTTTATATTTTATCTTAACCATTTGTGTTATCAATTATTGTTAAATCATCATAAAGATAGCCATTAGTTTGAAATATACAGATAATCTAACTCAGCTTAACAATAAAATCAGAATAAGCTTAATGTCACTTTAATTAATCATTGAGGACATTTCTTCACGAAATATCATTTACATATAAACGCCTCTTCATAATTTAAAAAAAGGTATCTTTACAATTCTAAAATGCCAGATTCATAACTGAAAAAGTCTACTTTCTTAATTGATAAGATGTTAGTTTTATTTCAAATCTATAGTCTTCACGTTTAAATCGCATGTACATGTTTACGTTTTAATTTGAAATTTGTTGGCTGTCAGGTGAGCGACTTAAGCCATGATGACCATTTTGTTTATCTCAGTACAAATGCACTAAGACGAAAATAAAGTCCGTTCTGCTTTGTTTTGCTATTCAATAAAAGTATCTATATATCTAGTTTTATACAGTACAATTTGAAATTGTGGACATTATTGCGCGTGTGTTGTTGTGTGTTTTTACCTACATACATGCAGTTGGATGGTAATTAAGGGCTTTTGTAACGCCATTGTCCCTTTCATTGAATGATAACATTTGGCGAAAAATAGTTCATGTGACCGCTACGCCTAGTCGTCTTGTCAGTAATTGTAGTTAAATTCTGACCTTTTCGTTTATCTCAGTACAAATATGCAGAATAGAGAACATAACCAAATAAATGGATATTTATTAATAAGGCACACACTTTTAATCCGTACAATCATTGCAGTACTGTAAATTGTTACTCTATTCACATTGATAATTATTCCATAATTTGTTTTAAAAATTACATAGATGTTTTAATATTTAACTATAATCTGTGTTAGTTGATATTACAGAGTTATTAACAGTTTACATTGCATTTTTCAGAGCTCAAAGATGCTTTGGTTGAATTCTACAAAACGAGACACAGTAAAATTTTCCTTTCGCCCCTTTTCGAAGAAAATGACACGCCTTTGGCTTCTTTCTACATAAGACCTGAATTGAACTCAGCACCGACGAGAAATGATGAAAACACACAAGTCATTTCATTATTGGAGATGTTTAAATTTGAAAAACAAGCTAACCGAGAAATACATGTTATTGCTGATGCTGGTCTCGGAAAAACTGCATTTTCAAACTATTTGGCGATCACGTGGTGTCAAGCTCATTTTCCAGATGAAGACATGACTCGATCTTTTGAAAAGGATGATATAGACTGTATGCAGGAATTTGATTTCTTATTTCTTGTCTTACTGCGAGATTCGAACAATTTATGTTCTATAGATGATATCATATTTGAAAAGATTGTTTCAGATTTGGGTCTAGAAGAAAAGCCTTCCAAGGATTTTCTCCTTAAAGTTTTGAAAAACGAGAAATGCCTCGTTATACTTGATGGACTAGATGAATGGACCCATCCCGAAAAGAAATGTGACAGATCGCCGCGATCATTCCCTCATAGAAATGACCGAAAAAAGTGTACAATATTGACCACTACGAGACCATGGAAATTAGGAGTTTTGAATCTAAATTCGTGTCAAATTGGGAAAAAGGTAGAACTTACAAAACTAAGTTACTACTCAGCAGTCACACTAACAGAAAGGATTTTACAAAGATTGCAATCTCACCCGAATAAGGATGCATTAGAAAGTAATGTCACAGCGTTCATATCAGAAATTGAAAGCAGACAAAACGATGAACTTACTTCTGTGCCTCTACTTTTGATATATACAATTTGTTTATGGTGTGACGGTGTTCAAATAGGAAATTCAAAATGTGAACTCTATATAAACATAGTAGAACTGCTCTTATCAAGAACAATTCAGAAGCATGGAGATCTTCAACAATTGTGTGACCTTTCTGATAGTGACATCCCAGAATACCTTGCTGACTATGAAAACTGTACGAAATACTACCCACTCCTTATGTGTTTGGGGAAATTAGCTTATACTACGTTATTCAATGAAACAAGAGAAAACACGCTAGTATTTGATGGATCAGTTGCTAAAAAATATGTCACACCAGTCGAGATGGAATTCACTCTTCACACAGGAATGTTGTCAGAAAGTACAACAAAAACACTAACAAAAAAGTTTTGTAAAGTATCATTTTCCCACAAAACAGTTCAGGAATTCTTTGCTGCAATATTTATAAGTTCTGAAAATGAGGCTCAGAAAATTGTAATAGAAAAATGTAGAAATATTCAAGACATTCTAGACATGTCAAAAATTTGTGAATTTATATGTAAAATGAATGCTGACCGAATGTGTGCAATATCAAATGATTTGATGTCTGTGATAAATGAAGATGAGAGAACACGCTACTATAGAACTAGGACAGATGACATGGACAGGTACATGTACAATACTCCATTGTATAACATACAGAAACTGTTCATGTCGTGTTTACAAGAAATGCCTGAAAGTGAAAATATTCAATTATGTTTACAAGATTTCTTCATTTACTGGCGCACCATGTGCAGTAAGCAGTTACAACGTTTGTTAAAACAAAATAAAACCAACATAAAATCACTTTTTATAACTTCCAGCAGTTTACGTGAAATTATAGATCTATTCTCTCTCACGGATCTCAGTCATATACAGAAACTTTACTATGGTGGTCACTGGGAGAAGGAGGCTGATATAAACCGGATATTGTTTCCCAGTTTACTGTCCGTTACTTTGTTGTTGGGTATATGGAGGAGTGATGAAGAAAATCTGAGTGAAAATTTAGCGCGAGTACAAAACTTACAATATTTATATATTAACAGCTTCAGGTTATCTCACAAAATACTGGAAACATTTTACAATTTTATCTCCGCTCAAAAATCAATGAAAGAGTTAACATTGTCGGGGTTATACTGTGAAGAACATGGCGACCGTGATTGTAAGAGAGTGAACTTGGACTTGTCTCAACATTCAACTCTATCAATGTTATACTTGCAGGAGTTACATGGGTGGCTACAATTAAATATATCAACACCGTCATTAGTTAATGTTGAGTTACGGTACATCAATCTAGATGAAAGTTCATTGTTACTGTCACGTGACATGGTGAATATTAAACGTGTGGAGTTCAGGAAGATAGAAATGTCTGCAGAAAGTTTACAGAACTTTATTACCGTGCTGGAAAATCTGCCGCAGTCAGTTACAGTAAAGATGATCGACATTAAACCGAGAACAGAATATGTCCGTGTTAGAGAAAATATTCGGAGATCACAAACTTTTCATGTGTTACAAGACTACGACCATGGCTTGCGGGGACGGGTGATTGAGTTCAAAACAATAAAAACAAGTAAAGAATAAACAAGGACACACATGGTAAAATAAACTGAAGAAATGACTTCAATAATTTTAAATGAAAATAATTTAAAAATGGACACTTCAAAACAAAATGGCGACTTCGTTTACGTTATACATGTAGATCTACTGTATAGTTTGGTCATTTAATTTACAAACATTTATTTCTGTTTAAAGTTTAATTAAGTGACAGTTGTTTATAAATAAATAAATAAAAACATTTTAAAAGGATAAATTGTTCAAGGAAGGAAGTTTTTTTACCGGAACTTAATGGATTTATCTTGGAAATAATTCACAGGTAAGAGATTTTTTATTGAATTATTTATTTTATATTATTTCATTTTAAATATATCTAAGTATTGAACTACATTATTCTAATTTTATCATGATATTTTAAGATTTTCTTTTAATTAAATAAATAATCAATAATAATAAATTTAACCTTTAATATTTTCCATAATTTTTCATTTTTATTAGAGTAGATTTTATAGTTAAAATAACTTAGTCAGTAAAGACACATGAATATAGGAACAATTGTTAAATAAATTCTACCTCAAATATTTTTTAAGTCCATCGACATATGGTTTTGAAACTTTGCACACTTGTTCACCATTATGCCTCAACCTGTACACAAAAGGAGGTAACTTCATCAAGCATTTTGACAGAATTATATCCCTTTTTTACTTAAATGTATGTTAAAGTTGGTGTACCACCTCAAATATTTTCTAAGTCTATCAACATATTGCTTTGAAACTTTGCACACTTGATCACCATCATGATCCTAACCTGTAAACAGAAGGAGGTAACTCTATCAAGCATTTTGACAGAATTATGCCCCTTTTACTTTGATTTTATGTTTAAGTTGGTGTACCACCTCAAATATTTTCACAGTCCATGAACATATGGCTTTGAAACTTTGCATACTTATTCAACATATTGTCCCGAACGTGTAGACAGGAGGAGGTAACTCTATCAAGCATTTCATTTGATTTTCGGCCTTAATTTGACTTAGAATTATTTTAAAATTTTGTACCACCTCAAATATGTTCAAAGTCAATCGACATGTGGCTTTCAAACTGTGCAGACTTGTTTACCATCATGTCTTTAAACGGAAGAAAGGGGGTGGTAACTATATCTTGAATTTTGACAGAATTATGCCCCTTTTTTAACTAAGTATATTTACATAAAAATTTGCGTACCGCCTCAAATATTTTCAAAGTCCATTTACATATGGCTTTGAAACGTTGAAGACTAGTCCACCTTCATGCCCAATACCTGTAGACAGGAAATGGTAACTTAATTAAGTATTTTAACAGAAATATGCCCCTTTTTCAACTTAGAATATAGCTTAAGTTTGCATACCTCCTCAAATATTTTGAAAGTCCATGGACATATGGCTTTGAAACTTTGCAGACTTGTTTGCCATCATAACCACAATGTATAGACAGGAGGAGGTAACTATCAAGCATTTTGACTATGCCTCTTTTTCAACTTAAAATTTACGTTAAAGTTTGAGTACTTAACCTCAAATATTTTCAAAGTCCATTGACATATGGTTTTTGAAACTTTGCAGAGTCTTGTTCACCATCATGCCCCCAAACTGTAGACAAGAGGAGGTAAATCTTTCAAGCAATTTGACAGAATTATGCCCCTTTTTCGACTTAAAATTTACATTAAAGTTTGTATACCACCTCAAATCTATATGTGAAGTCCACTGACAATATGGCTTTGAAACAAGTTGAAATTTTATACACATGTTTGAGAGCATAATAGGTCACTCTCCAAGGCATGGATTTGAAAAATGTTTTGGCCCTTTTAAACTTTGAAATAAAATATTATTTTGCATTTTGGCTCTTTTACAATCAGGCACTGAGAATAATCGAGCATGCTGACCTAACGATAGCTTTTGTTTCTTAATGGAATGTCTTCATACTTGGACATTACAGCCCTTCTGAGTGACTCTTGTTTAATTATATGAGCCGCGCCATGACAAAACCATCATAGTGCGTTTGCGACTCCACGCGGTCTAATCAGGATTCATGCTGTTCGCTTACAAACCCTATTACAAGTAAAGAAACTGATAGCGAACAACATGGATCCTGATCAGACTGCGCGGAAGCGCAGGCTGGTCTGGATCCATGCTGGTCGCAAACCCATTATGTTGGTTTTTACATGGTGATGTGTTTGCGATGTAAAAGTCAGATTTTTTTCATTGTTTCAAATATGTCCAACTCATATTTACAAAAGGGTATTTTGATACCCGTAAAAAAGTATTTATTGAAGTAGGCAAGAGTTTTCAAGAGTTTTAAATCATGACGTTACATTTCTCAACGGCAGTTATTAAAGAATTCTGCCTCCTGTAATAGTATTTATATTTCATGGAAATCAGTATACCACACATGTACTTGTAAGTAAAATGTTGAACTAGATAAGAATTGTACAATTCGTGAATTTTTTTCAATTTATTCAATATATGTGTTATTTCTTGTTTCAGTGGCCTTGGATAAAAGTTTACTATTCTTTGGTGTGCAGAATCTCCCGTGACATTTTATATGGAGCATTGTGTGATGATAGATCAATTCGTAGAGATGTATTTGAAAAACATCCTCTTGTCTTGGTAAGACTTTTCAAATATCTTTTTGATGGACAGCCTAATAAACTGTTTATATAAATTAAAGGCCCATTATGCCCCGATATGCTTTTATTTTAAATTCTCAATAGCTGTCTATTTCTGGTGTTCCGTTAAAATTTTCGAAAATTAACCCATTAGCCAACAACCTTAATCACCTTTTGCTTCATGTAATTTTTGGCATTGAGAACAATTAAACTGATATAGTATTTTCTATGAAAGTCTAAATACTATTTTGTTTACATTTAATTGCTACTTTTTGGACATTCTATTTCACATTCAACCCTACTTTCTTCAGGTAAAAAGAACCTAACAACTTTTTAAACTGTTAGTTAGGCCAGTATTTAACAAAACATGTTTTTCCTATCTAAAGAATTGTTTTTCCATTCTGAGGCATAATGTGCCTTTAACATAGTTATGCTCACTTAGAAGAATTGGGGTACATTGCACTAAGTGATTTATTGCATCACACTTATCAATCGGTTGGTTCTTCTGTCAGTCGGTCGTAGTCAAATCCGTTTCCAGTCAATAACTTAAGAACGCTGCTAACTTGGTATTGAGATTAGTTATGACCTGCAGAAGACCCCAATTGTTTTTAGGTCAGAGTTCAAGCTCACATTGAATGTCAAAATCGTTTACGATCAATAACTTGACATCCAATGGGTCCCTGGTCCTTAATGTTCACAACTGCTTTGGTTTTGGCCAGTAGATGATTCCTATTGATTTTGAGGTCAAGGGATCAAAGGTCAAGATCATATTTATATTGTATTTCAAAACAGATTCCAACCTGAATAACTTGACAACTAATAGGCCCTTGGCTATAAATTATCCCAAGTGCATTTGTCTGGGCTAGTAGATGATTTCTATACACATGCCAGTATGGGGTCACTAGGTCAAAAGTCAATGTAAAAATGACCTGACAACATGACTAATTGGCTGCCAGTAGGAGACATAGATGCTTTACAAACATATCTTGTACAATTGAATCTTCAAGATAACCTCAGTGAAAATATGCAAAGATAAAATGCATAATTCCCACAATTTTAGAAGGGATAAGGAGGCCTTTGTTAAAAGCATATCAACGATTATATCGATATCGTATTTATACTAAATATCAATGACAAATTGATATGTCGAGTAAAATGTATCAATAGTTCACCTTGGTACCCTTTTACATGGTACATGATTCCCCTATGATGACTGTCTGCCAATGCATTAAATGATTTGTACTGTATATCAATGCATATTGCATTCATGCTCAGTTTTCTGTTGGTCTTTAGCTTGACTGAACAAAATATATAAAGTTGGGTTCATCTACGTCGGTATACAAATTTCAAATTAAATTCATTGTGCAGTTTTAATTTATTTACCATCAGTTCTTCCTTTCTTATTAATAAGGTATAAACTTCAATTGTGTATATATATATTGTATTGCTTTAACTTTTTAGCTCACCTGTCACAAAGAGATATGGTAGGCTTTTGTGATCGCTTTTCGTCCGGCGTCCATCCGTTCGTCGTCCGTCCGGTTAAAATAAATGCCCTGGGGTCAAAATTGCCCCGCATTGGGGGTCATTGATTTCCTTATTTGTATATAGTAAAAACTTAAAAATCTTCTTTAAAAACCCAAAAAGCTAGATTTTAGATATTAAAGCATGAAACATCTTCTAGTGGGTGTCTACCAAGTTTGTTCAAATAAAAACCCTGAGGAAAAAATTGGCCCCGCCCCAGGGGGCCATTGATTTTCCTTATTTGTATATAGTAAAAACGTAAAAATTCTTCTTTTTGAAAAACCCAAATAGCTAGAGCTCAGATATAAAGCACGACACATCTTCTAGTTGGTGTCTACCAAGTTTGTTTAAATTAAAATTGGCTGCGGCCCAGTGGATCATTGCTTTTCCCTTTATGTATATAGTAAAAACTTTAAAAACTTCTTTTATAAACCGCAAAGAGCTAGAGCAAAGATATTTTGCACGAAACATTATTTATTGGGTGTCTACCAAGTTTGTTCAAATAAGGGCCCTTGGGTAAAAATTGGCCCGCCCCAGGGGTAATTGATTTTTCTTATATATTTATAGTAAAATCTTACACAATCTTCTTATAAAAAACTTAAGAGCTAAAGTTTAGATACTAAGCATGAAATATCTTCTTGTGTCAATGTGAGTGTCAACCAAATTTGTTCAAATAAAAGCCCTCATAAAAACTATCATAAGTTAACAAAATATATAAAGTTCATCAAGTAGCGACGGTTACCGCCGATATAGTTTTAGACATGCCCATTTTAATGTTTATATTCTTTGCTAATTTTATCATTTTAAAACCTCTCATTGATGTGGCAAAAGTATTTTATTTCAATCCTGTATCGGTTATTGATTGATAGAAAAGTATCATTCTAACACTATCGGAAATGTTTCTATATAAACAAAGAAGGCCCGAGGCGTGCATTATTCTGCAACAATGCACTCGCCGTTCTTATTATCTCCCTGTGTATTTTCACATTGAGGGCGCCATTTTGTTTGAAAAATCTGATAAATAAAAACAATTTTTTGTCGAATTTTGTTGTGAAAACTATCTAGAATGATAGAAAATGGTCTAACTAAGAAAATAAATCCGAACACCAATATCTTTAATTCAGTCGTTAACGCTGTACAGACGTTTAAAGTGTTGTTTACGTGACGTCACAAGATGTAGCGCCAAAACAGCACGTTGCAAAACAATCAAAATCAAGTACGCTATTTTAACGTCGCAGACGAGTTAAGTTTTACATTTATTTCACTTTTAATAATTTGTATTTCGCTTGGAAAATTATAGACTGAAATAAAATAAACAAACAAAGTT
Source organism: Ruditapes philippinarum (assembly GCF_026571515.1). NCBI lineage: Eukaryota > Metazoa > Mollusca > Bivalvia > Venerida > Veneridae > Ruditapes > Ruditapes philippinarum. The sequence goes on along the minus strand of NW_026855502.1, from coordinate 12,491 downwards.
TTATCAACGTTTTCAAAATTCGTTATTCTCAAAATGTTTCTACACACGGTAGATTTAACGACAGTTTTTTTTTCAACCCACTGGAACGGCCTTTAAAGAACGTTTCTATTGGAAACTCTGAGGCGAAAACAAATTTAACCGCCAAACATAAAGTCCAACTTTATAATAATAATTATACTTTTTCTTGACGTGTTAGAATGGAAATAGATATTAATTCTTCGTGCATTATTGTATAATAATGCACGTTTTTCGTTCAAATGCTTTGTAATTAATCACTCAGGCCTAACGCCCTTCGTGATTATATTACTACGCATTTGAACTCAAACCGTGCATTATTCTACAACAATGCACTCAGAATTGATATCTATTTCCTAAACAATACATTCATTTCTTTTATGTCAAAGAATACAATCAGGCGCAAATCACAAAGTTATATCAGGTATGTTTGCAGATCTTACTTAAATTACAATAACATTTGAGCCGTGTCAAGACAAAACCAACATAGTGGGTTTGCGACCAGCATGGATCCAGACCAGCCTGCGCATACGCGCAGTCTGATCAGGATCCATGCTGTTCGCTTACCAACTCTATTACAAGTGGAGAAACTAACAGCGAAATGCATGGATACTTATCAGTCTGCATGGATGTGCAGGCTGTGTCTGGATCCATGCTGGTCGCAAAGCATTGCGTTGGTTTTGTCGTGACGCGGCTAATTTTTTTCTTTCATTTGAAACACTCTGGACCGGCTCATTTATGATCTTTAAGCCTCCTGGCGGAAACATATTAAGCCTGCATTAATATTTCAATGTTTTCCATAATACATGTATGATGAATGGTTCTGTCCAAATTGAATGATTTACAAGTCAATTTAAGTAATTTGGATTGGTTAGCTTGAAAATAAACAAGAAAAAAGTCAGTATATTCAAACACATATGAGCCGTGTCACGACAAACCCAACATAATGGGTTTGCGACCAGCATGGATTCAGACCAGCCTGCGCATCTGCGCAGTCTGATCAGGATCCATGCTGTTCGCTATCAGTTTCTCTACTTGTTATAGGGTTTGTAAGCGAACAGCATGGATCCTGATCAGACTGCGCGGATGCGCAGGCTGGTCTGGATCCATACTGGTCGCAAACCCATTATGTTGGTTTTGTCGTGACACGGCTCATATAAATACACTGTTATAGTGTTAGAATAGGAAATTCCTGCGACATGATGTTACATTTGTGACTTCTTGCTTTCCTTTATTTCAGAAAATCAGCTATATAAAAATCTACAGGGACAATGAGGACAATCACAACTGTTTGACTTTTTATCCATCAATCTCCAGATGATTATCAGCGGGATGTTCTGAACGACAAAGAAGTTAAAGTTCTTAAATAGTAACCAATCTTATGATTTCACACCTGATACCTGGCTGTTCGGGGGACATATGTCAAATAAATATGTGATTAACAGCCGAAGAAAAATCCCTAAATCATCATTACTTGCCAATACATTGAATAACTTTCTGGTTCCTGGCTTAATGGAAGGAAACAAAATAGAAAACTTTTGCATTACACAGTTATCTTGTATCTGTTTTGTGCAATTAGAATTTGAATCTTGATAACAATTACACCAAGACCACTGTTAAATATTTCAGTATTCCTTTGAAAAAATCTTTTATGTAAAAAAGGTCTTATTTAATAATTTAATTTATGAATTAGATATACAGTACATGTATAAATTTGTTTATGCAATTTTAGAATAATATTATATAACAAGACTTGTTAAGTAATTTTTTATTAACGGCCCATTATGCTTCAGAAATTATGTCAGTTTTATTTAAATTTTTGAAAACAGTTTCAAAAAATAAACCTTTTGCCATATACATAATTTAAAGATAGTGATGCTGATTTTTTATGCTCCCCGAAAAATTTCGGGGGAGCATATAGTCGGCGCCTTGTCCGTCTGTCCGTCCGTCCGTCTGTCCGTCCGTTTTCTTGTCCGGAGCATAACTTGAAGACCCTTGGAGATAATTTGGTTAAACTTCATACAGTGGTAGAGGGCATTGAGGGGGAGTGCAGTGTCAAAGAACCATAACTCTATTCTGCCCGGTTTTTGAATTATCTCCCCTTATAGAAAAATCTTGTCCGGGGCATAACTCTAAAACTATAAGAGATATCAACATGAAACTTTGTAGGTGAATAGATCTCAGTGGGTAGATGTGCAGTGCATAAGAACAATAACTCTTTTTGTCCTAATTTTGGAGTTATTGCTCTTTGTTAATTTCAACACTTTGAACTTTGTCCGGAACATAACTCTCAAACTATAAGAGATATCAAGATGAAACATTGTAGGTAGATAGATCTCATTGAGTAGAAGTGCAGTGCAAAAGAACCATAACTCTGTTAAGCCTTATTTTTTAATCATCTCCCCTTATAGAAAAATCTTGTCCGGGCATAACTCTAAATCTATAAGAGATATCAACATGAAACTTTGTAGGTGAATAGATCTCAATGGGTAGATGTGCAGTGCATAAGAACAATAACTCTTTTTGTCCTAATTTTGGAGTTATTGTCCTTTGTTAATTTTAACACTAAACATTGTCCGGAACATAACTCTAAAATTATAAGAGATATCAAGATGAAACATTGTAGGTAGATAGATCTCATTGAGTAGAAGTGCAGTGCAAAAAAAACATAACTCTGTTAAGCCTCATTTTTGAATTATCTCCCCTTTTAGAAAAATCTTGTACTGGACATAGCTGTAAAACTATAAGAGATATCAACATGAAACTTTGTAGGTAGATGTATCTCAATGGGTAGATGTGCAGTGCATGAGAATCATAACTCTGCCTTGCCTAATTCTGGAGTTATTGCCATTTGTTTATTTTTACTTTTTGAAGTTGTCCGGAACATAACTGGAAAACCATAAGAGATATAAAAAAGAAACTTTGTAAGTTGATAGATAACAGTGATTAGAAGTGCAGTGCAAAGAACAGTAACTCTGCCTTTCCTAATTTTGGAATTATTGCACTTTGAACTTTTTCCAGGGACATAACTCAGAAAACTACAAGAGGTGTACTTTCCTGTGTCCAAAACCTATTCGGGGAGCATCACCCGGCTCAAACCGGGCTCTTGTTTGTTTAGGCAATTGGTATAATTAAAGTGAATCAAAAGTAGTATGATAGTCAAAATACTACTAAAAGTGTAATGTCCCCTTCGAAAAAGAGTGTTTTGCTAATGTCAGTCTGTCTGTTGGTCTGTCCGTCGGTAGACCACATAGTTTCCGCTGAATATCTTGACAACTGTTTATCACAGAGTCTTCATATTTCACATAGTGATTGGCAATAACTAGTTGATGATCACTATTGATTTTAAGTCACTTGGTCAAAGGTCAAGGTCACAGGAGCCATAAATGTCAAAATGGTTTCCGTTGATAATCTTGAAAAGCATTTATCACAAATTTGTCATATTTTACTTAATGATTGGCCATAGTTAGTAGATGACGCCTATTTATTTTGGAGTCACTTTGTCAAAGGTCAAGGTCACAGGAGCCATAAATGTCAGAATGGTTTCCGTTGTTTATCTTGAAAAGTATTCATCACAAAGCCTTCATATATCATTATTGATTGGTCATAACTAGTAAATGACCCCTATTGATTTTAGGGTCACTAGGTCAAAGGTCTAGGTCACAGGGGCCTTGAATGGTAGTATGATTTCTGCTTATGATCTTGAATACTATTTATCACAAAGTCACATAGTGATTGATAATAACCAACAGGTATTGCTTTTGGGGTCACTAGGTCAAAGGTCAAGGTCACAGAGGCCTTTAATGTCAGAATGGTTTCCACTTATTATCTTAAAATCTATTTATCACAAATTCTTCATATTTCACATACTGGTTGGTTTAATAACTAGTAAGTGACCCCTTTTGATTTTAGGGTCACTAGGTCAAGGTCATAGGGTTCTTGAATATAAGAATTGTGTCCGCTCATTATCTTGAAAGCCATTTATCACAAAGTCTTCATATTTCTAATATTGATTGGTCATAATAATAAGATGACCCCGATTGGTTTTGTGTCACTAGTTCAAAGGTGAAGGTCACAGGGGCCTTAAATGTCTCATTATCTTGCAAATTATTTATCATAAAGTCTTCATTATTTTTGTTTTTCCATCATTGAACATTTCCATGTACCCATTTATGGAAAGTTTCTATAACAAAATTACCAATAATATGAGTCAAGGGCTAGAAAAGGGGGCATATATGTCGTTCGACATTTCTTGTTTACAATTTATTACCTTTAATACACATTACTGCAGGTTCAGTGCTATTTTCACTTGTTAAACATCTAACATGCTCTTGAAACATTATTAAAACATTATTTAAGAAATGCTTGACTTTTCTGGAGAATATTTATTTTCTGAGGCATAATGTGCCTTGTTAGTATAGCGCAGTGTTTGTTGCGTATGGGAGTTGCGTTTATTGAACGCCGCCTTTCCTTGTTGATCAAGTTTATCATATTTTGTTAATTTGCCTTAAGGGTATTACAAATGTATTGTTTTGTAAAAAGTTTTTGAAGTGTGTATGATATTTACAGATTTGTTTTTTTACAGTTTCGCTCTTCTTTGTAATAATTTTCTGAACAAACATTCACGTAAATTGTTTTTATTTTTGTGATACACGGAAATTATGTATATGAAAATACATTATAATTCATAATGATTTTGACAGGTTTTATTGCCCAGTATAACAAGCTTAAAGTATATAAGCTGAGTCACCAAATGATGGTTATATAACAAACAACATTTTGTGCACAGCCATACTACATGTTATAAGTCTTTATAACCAAATAATAATTTTGTTATCTTGCTCCCTTTGCTTTGAAACAATTAATGGTAATATGCATTTGCAGTGTATATTTTTAGTTATAAAGATTCTGAATTTGCACATATAATCTGAGCTGATAGGTGAAAATTAAATAACTGTTTAAATATGGCTATATAACCTATAAGTAATTTGATAATGAATTTATAATACAGCAAAGTTCCTTCATTACAGAAAATAAATAGTTAATAAATTGACAGAGAGGTGTATATAGTATATATAAACGTCATGATTATCCAATGAAAAGTGATGTTTCCAGCATACAGTAATGTTTCATTAAACTGTATATTTGAGTTACCATGTATTTATTTTTAGCTAGTGTATGTATTATTTTATTTATAAATAATCTTTGTTTGTGGAGTGATATCACTTTAAAGCTACAAGCCTCATAGATAAGGAGTGCTTTCGAATAGTGTACAATTTAGAGATAAATTTGATAACAATATTAGCAGACTTTAGTATTATTGATAATACATAGTCATTTCTGAACAATAGCAATATCAAATTGCACGTTTTGTCTAATCTGTACATAATATGTGTAATGGATAGATATGATAGGAATAGCATGCAATTCAAGCAGTTACTTTTAGATTCATGCTTTTTTTTTTCATGAAAATTTTGAAATTGTATTTAAAGTTAAATATTGTGAAGTGAAAAAAGTAATTGACACATTGCAAACAGCGCCTATAATCCACGTAAATTACCAAAAAGAACTATGTTGTAATGCCCCTCCTTACATGTAAGCTAGTAACGAAGAAGTATGTTGATGTAACATTCTGTATTTAAATATGTCATTAATCATACAAAACATGTAAATTAATAATTTAATCCTATATATTTTTACTTTTCTTTAAATCCTGGTACAATATTTTCAAATTTTATTTTATTGAAATATTTTAGCATCATCTGGAGACATGCAGCTTTAAAGAGTTGAATATATTTTTTATTTGAATTCGTTTATATAGATATGCTTATTACATAAATTTCTGTGTTAATATCTGAGTGTATAGAAAGTTAGATAATAAGAGGAAATGTTTTCGGTTGAATGAAATATTTTTAATATATTTTCACAAAACATGATGAAATTCCATATATTTCACGAGCCAGAAAGGCGAGTGAAATATATAGAATTTTATCATGTTAAGTGCAAACATATTCTATATTTCACGAAAAAATAACCTTTTTATTTAGTTTTTCTTGGAAGAATAAAAGTGGTTTACGAATACACCTATTTATCATGCAGTTGCAATTGTACAGAGTGCAGTCATGCATTGATTATTTATAGGTGCATGAAGCGGTTCGAATTCAATACAAAATTTATCGTAGCCATTAAACTGTCATGAAAAGAAAAAAACAACTTGACCAGATAATTTCTGATGTTTAATGAAATGAATAGCTGAAGATACTCATTACAAAAAAGAAACATCTAAAAAAGTATTCCTACAAATATATATATTTATTGGCTTATATATAAATATATATGAGTTTTGACTTCACCCACTTTCATATTCATTTCTCATATTTGTATTTTCACAAAAATGATATGTATATTTAGCTAATAATAACATCATATTTCATGGGTTGAATTTAATAAATTCTCTTATTTTTCCTTTTACTGTAAATTATTATAGCAACAGCCTCCACATGTTTATATTTATAAACCCTTTAAAAAGTACCCCAATTTGATCTGGAGCGTAATACCTAATGTTTTTGAAATACAGTTTGCATATAATAATTTTTTGAAACTTCATTGGTTGATATAATTCATTGAGAAAGAGTGCAGTACACACAAATGATAATTGTATCCATCATAATTTTAAGTTATTGCCCCTATTGTTTTGAAAGTGACAAAGTGTGTCTTCTTTGTATAGCACAAAATGTATTTGAGATGTAGACTGGAAACTTCCAAAAAAGTTTTGTTCTAAAGATATCCTTTGTTTTCGTCATTTGTAGTTTGTCTTCTTTTTTAGAACTCAAAATGTATTTGAGGTATAGACTTGAAACTTCATTGTGATTTTTGTTTTGAAAACAAAATTTATTTAAGATATGTGAAATAATGTTATTCAGGAGGAGTTTGTTGTGAAAGAATGATAATTAACCATTTGTATTTTATGAGTTATTGCACTTTGAAATTTTTCATGCTTTGTCATTTTGTTATAATTTTCATGTTGAATTGTTGTAATGTTTTCGTTTGCATAATTTTTCTCCAGCTTTAGCTTTAGGTTTATTATTTTCAAACGATTGAATGATTATACAGTTGACAAGAATATCAAGTCTCCATTTTACAATATGAATACTTTATTTTCTTTGTGTTCAATAACTCAAAACATTATTGAAATATAACAGCTTGAATTTGTATGGATGAATATCTCTAGTAAAATAAAGAAAAATAAAGAAAAACAGAATCCTTAATGAACGCACAAAAAGACAAAATTGAAAAAAAAAATGTTACAGACTCGGAGCTTTTAAGTTGTAAGCCCTTTCACATGTATTGGATCGTCAATGCACCAGTTTTTTTTTTTTTTTTTTTTTTTTTTTTTTTTTTTTTCAAAATTTTATCCCGAGTGGCGAACAATTTAAGTCTTCTATGACTTCCTTTTGTATATTTCTGTGAAAATTAAATGCTGTTTAATGGTTTATATTTAGATTAACTGATTTCCATGTTTTCTTTCAGTTTGTCAATCAAATGATGACATCATTATATTATTTTTTTTTGACATTCAAAAATAGCTAGACAACAGTTGCAATGACTATTAAGATAATAATTTGATAAGAAAAAAACATCTGAATACATACAATAATATATTATATGCATAAAACATTGTACAAATTTCCAAAACTTTGGAGTTCAATGAAACTTCACAGGATTGATAGTTGTGCATAGTATCTTGATTTTCTGCTTGAATTATTATTGGCTAAGTTATGTACCATTAATGGTCAATTTTTGAGTAAAATGAGCTTGTAAGCACTTTATCTCCAAAAGCTCCGGGGTAATTTCAATGAAACCTCGCAGGATTGTTGGTCACCATGCCTAGTTGTGCATAGTATCTTGATTTTTCAATAAATTAGCTTTGTTCATCGTTCATCTCCAAAACTACTTGGGTAATTTCAGTGAACAATAATAAAACTGTTTGCATAGTGCAATGATTGTTTGCATGATATTTCCCAGTAATGGGCCATTGATGATGATTTTTTATTTTAGTAAAATTTGTTTATAGACTAATACTCCTACATTTCTAATGGAATTTCAGTTAAACTTTGAGAATGGTATTTATCAAAAGCGGTTTTATCAGTTCTTTGGATATATGTCAAAGCTTCCTTTCAGTGGTAGAAGTCTCTTTTCAGCGACAGCTCTGGTTAAAATTAAAACTAATAACTTCTAAGTTATGATTACTCTTAATTAGATATTTATGTTTCAAGAATAATAAAATATCAACATTCTTAAATTAATCAATGGATTTGTCCAGCTACCTTTTAGACATGTCAATATTGAGTTGTTGGTATTGATAAAGGAAACTATGTGTCATTTGTCCCTAACTGCTGTGGGTTCGAGTCCCATCATGAACTAGGTATACTTCCAGCTAGTTTACAGAGCGTTGGTGGTTCTACTCAGGTTTTTGTTCGTGCCTTGAATTATACTCAGAGGGACATTTTGATGACTTACATCACAATAAAAGCTTGAAATTCGTCATATGACATCACATTGTTGGTGTGACGCAGAACCCAACAAAAAATAATGTCAGTCTTCCAACAGTATAGAACCTGGTCAGACTTCAGGGATGTGCAAGCTGGCCTGGCTTTGTACTGGTAGCCAAGATTTATCACTTTCATGTTTATATAATGACTGTAGTTGTAAGATAACTTTATCGTGTCACTGTTTATATACTGTAAATATTAGACATTATTTCACCAAGAAATATAACCATATGATATTGTTGTTTTTATACTGTAAATATTAGACATTATCACATACCTTTGCCGATTTTGCGACTCCGTAAAAATAGTACTGCACGGCCGTGCATATATATTTTTATGTGACGTCATTCATTCATATATTTTGATGTAACGTCATTTGTGTTATATAAGCATTGCGTAAAGAGGCGCTAAATGTTAGCATTTTACTATTGGCGCGTCAATGAAAAATGGTTCTTTATCACTTTAAAAGGTTTTTATTCTGGTATGTGATAAATAGAATATTAAATTTGTGTACGTTCATTACTAAATTTATTGAACTTGTTGCATAAAATATTGTTATACTCGCCCGAGTCTCACATAATATAATTTTATTCAACTCGTACAAAAAATTCAGTACTAAACTTACACTCATTCAATATCCTATATTTATTTTACCAAGGTAGATAACCATATCATGTCAATTTTTGTTTTAATGATGATGCTGTAAGAACTGAATTAAGCAATTGGAATATGTTAACAACATATTCCATTGTTTAATAATTAATGTCAAGTGCTTATAAAATATTGTTTTCAATATATTTTTTGATAATAAAATTATGTAACAGATTCTTATGTTAGTTATAATTATGTATTTACACCAGTACTAGATAGTCCAGGAAATTGAGTCAATAATGATTCTATTGTGCCCCCACTTTAATTATCCCCTGCAGTAAGTTTACCCAGTTATTCTGGGTTTGAGATTTATTGCGAGAAATTGTTATTTCATGACACCAGTACTAGATAGTCCAGGCAATTGAGTCAATAATGATTTTATTTATTTTACAAAGCCAATGAGTTAAAACCAAAAATACTTGCAAGTATTTCATTAGTTCAATCAAAAAATTATGATTATGTTGATATAAAAGGGAGATGTTTACTAGATACTTTAAAGAAATTGTGGACAACTACAACAAACAATCTGCCTTCACGAAAGCTCGCCTCTTAGCTTTCATGTAAACTTAATTAATTAAAAAAAAATGCCCATTGTTAGACAAGAGCGGTCAGTGATCGTATGTGTCACCATGTACGATAGCTAATTGCAATTGCAAATGACAACTACTGTGTAGCAGGATACACAAAAATCATAAACAAGGCATAACGCATTTTTTATTTAAGGGCCATAACTCAGCCAAAATCATTCAACTGGAAAACCCATGTTATCTGCGCAAGACCTTGAGCTACCACACAATCCTGTAGTTTCATGGAACTTGCATTAGCGGTTTAAGATGGGTAGTGAAGTTAAATTTTAACAAGAACTGTCGGAGGACAGTAACGCTCGACTATTTGAAAATTTGTCACAAGGGTGTTTCATTGAGTATAATAATGCTTACCTATATGACTACATAAAATTGTACGAAAAGGTACAAACCCTTCAAGTTTCAATACAATCACAGAGAACAAGTGTGTGAAGTTTCAATCCATTCCCTTCAGTAGTTATGGAGATACCAGCTTACACACAAAAACTTAACCAACGAATTTATGAATCGAAAAAGGGGAATAATTATGCGAAAAAGTAAATCAGAGTTATGGGACTTGTGCCAATCATCTTAAAATAATCACAGAGACCAAGTGTGTGAAGTTTCAATCCATTCCTTCAGTAGTTATGGAGATACCAGCTTACACGCAAAAACTTAACCAAGAATTTCTAAGATAAAAAGGGGCATAATTATGCAAAAAAGCAAATCAGAGTTATGGGACTTGTGCCCAATCATTTTAGATAATCACAGAGACCAAGTGTGTGAAGTTTCAATCCATTCCCTTCAGTAGTTATGGAGATACCAGCTTACACGCAAAAACTTAACCAATAATTTCTAAGTCGAACAAGGGCATAATTATGTAAAAAGCAAATAAGAGTTATGGGACTTGTGCCAATCATCTTAGATAATCACAGAGAAAAAGTGTGTGAAGTTTCAATCCATTCCTTTAGTAGTTATGGAGATACCAGCTTACATACAAAAACTTAACCAAGAATTTCTAAGTCGAAAAAGGGGCATTTTTTATGTAAAAAAAAGCAAATCAGAGTTATGGGACTTGTGCCAATCATCTAAGATAATCACAGAGAACAAGTGTGTGAAGTTTCAATCCATTCCCTTCAGTAGTTATGGAGATACCAGCTTACACGCAAAAACTTAACCAAGAATTTCTAAGTCGAAAAAGGGGCATAATTATGTAAAAAAGCAAATCAGAGTTATGGGACTTGTGCCAATCATCTAAGATAATCACAGAGAACAAGTGTGTGAAGTTTCAATCCATTACCTTCAGTAGTTATGGAGATACCAGCTTACATACAAAAACTTAACCACCAATTTCTAAGTCGAAAAAGGGGCATAATTATGTAAAAAAGCAAATCAGAGTTATGGGACTTGTGCCAATTATCTTAGATAATCACAGAGAACAAGTGTTTGAAGTTTCAATCCATTCCCTTCAGTAGTTATGCAGACACAGTTTACATACAAAAACTTAACCAAGAATTTCTAAGTCGAAAAAGGGGCATAATTATGTAAAAAAAGCAAATCAGAGTTATGGGACTTGTGCCAATCATCTTAGATAATCACAGAGAACAAGTGTGTGAAGTTTCAATCCATTCCCTTCAGTAGTTATGGAGATACCAGCTTACATACAAAAACTTAACCACAGGGACGCCGACGCTGACAAATGGGTGACTGCATTAGCTCGATTATTCTACGAATAGTCGAGCTAAAAATAAGTCATTAAAGGGCCATAACTCTAAAAAATCATTGAACCAGAAAATACCTAAGATATGCACATTTAGACTTGGTATTAATCATGCATGTAAAGTTCAGATGAAATTGCACCAGGGTTGATCCGGACAAGCTTCTGTGTAGCTGGCAAAACAAGAACACCCTTTTAATCGAAGGGCCATGACTCGGCCAAAAATCATTCAACTGGAAAACCTGTGTTATATAGGCAAGTACTTGAGGTAGGCAAGTACTTGAGGTACAGATAAATCCTGTTAGTTTCATTGAGCTTGCATAAGTGGTATATGAGAAGTCTGGACAAATTTTAAAAATCATTAAAGGGCCATTACTCTTACAAAAAATCATTGAACTGGAAAATGCTGATGATAAGCACAATAAGGCTTGGTACTGATTCCTGTAAAAATTTGATGAAATTGCATCGGAAGTCTTTGAAAAGTAGATGCGACATAGAAATACCAAATTCAGAATCAATATTTCAATTAAATACAGGCATATTTAAATATTGATTAAAAAAACTACCTAGTGCACATGTTTTTGAAAGTAAGATCGAAATGTATTTCACTGATATGCAATATTTTCACTAGTGGAGTAGCCGTGAGTGAAAAAGTAATAGCTGGTGTTCACAAGTGAAATTTTTTTCAATCTTACATGCAAAACAAACAAATTTTCTATGCATTTCATGCTTTTTTTTAGTGCTTTAAGTAATTTTTACTTGCTTTGCAGCGTAACGTCATGGGCTCTTCTTCATGACGTCATCATTAGGTTAGCTAAATATGCTGTTGTGGCAAGGTAGATGAAAGTTTTATTCTGGGACTTGAAAACACAACTACAAACACAAGATATAAAACAATAGTGTATATATTGTACTTTAACATACAATATTTGGTATAGAACATTATTGGTCATATAAAACAATATTTGAAACTCAAACTCTTCAGAAAACACA